>NC_043717.1:2318359-2341736 GCF_006229205.1 Suricata suricatta | reverse complement strand
TCAGGGCCAGCTTCTGCTACGGGAATAGCACTGATGCTTTGGGCTCTCGCTCTGGCGTTTGTAGCTGCGGGGAGGAGTTCTCTGGCAGCGGTGGCCACGATGGGAGCCGAGCAGGCAACTACCACCTGCACTTGCAGTTCACGGCCACCCAGCACCGTCCTGTGTAGGGTGTCCATGGCAGCCTCGGTGTGGCACTTGTTAGGGAAGCGGATGTCGGCAAACCCAGGGACTCCAGGGAGCTGGTCCCGCAGGAGGTGCACGTTGCTCCCGCACCCGTACGTGTCAGCGATCTGTCGCAGGGCACCGGCCGAATCGCGTTACATCAGGCCGCGCACCGTGAGAGAGGGCAAGCCCCCCGCGTTGGAAGGAGGGCAGCATGAACTCACGGCCTTGGACAGCTCAGCCTGCGCCCTGCAAACGGAAGCCCCGGAAACGGAAAGCCTGGGAAGACTCCACGTTGGTCCAGGCGGGTACAGTGGTTTTCTCAAGTGCATTCTGCTTAACGCTCCTCTCTTGTGTGTGTGTCATCTGACTTCTGTGTGTGGGTGCGTAGAGACCAGAACATCTGACACGCCTGTGCCTCTCTCCAGAGCTGAGACATCCTGCGAAACAGCTCTTTACCAATTCTTTACGAATGTTCATGACTATGTAACGTACCATTGTGTGAATTTTCAGTATATTTCTAAACACCCAAGTGTAACGACAGATAAAGTGTACGCATACAGGTAAAATTTTGTGATGCGAAATACACTGCATTGCTGACTCATATCGCTAGAAACGTGTCTACTGAGAGACAAAAACAGGAAAGAAACAAGATACCCACACAAATCCTGAACAGATGAGACGGTTCAGTTGTAATAATAGGCACAGGGGAACGGGGAGCTCCTTGCAGGGTGTGAGCTGCAATGAGAAACTCAATACGGGCCCCCTTTTCTACTTGAAAACTGTAATTCGATGAGTCTAAGGTGTCAGGATCTGGGATTTCAAATTATATAATTGAATATAACCCAGCTGATTAGAATTTACTGCTTTTTCTTTAATTGACCCAATATACCGTCTTATGGAGTAAGTTCATTTCATTTAAAAAAATTATTTTTAGGGGTGTCTGTGTTGCCCCGTCCGTTAAGTGTCTGACTCTTGATTTCAGCTGAGTCCTGATCTCATCTTTTGTGGGATCAAGCCCTGTGTGGGGCTCTGCACTGACAGTGTGGAGCCTGCTTGGGATTCTCTCTTCTTCTGTCTCTGCACCTTCCCTGCTCATTCCTTCCCTCTCTGTCTGTGTCTCTCTCAAAAATTGTTTTCAGGACTAATAATTCTATTTCATCAAATTATTGACATGGTGTTCTCATGAGTCATGTCCACTGCACTCCAATAAATGAGCTTCATAACGTAGGGAGTGGACAATAATATTTATTTAGGTATTTCTCATCTTCCATGAACATTGTATGCTCTTTGCAAGTCACAACCTATTCTGCACATTATTAATTCAGAGATATGTGCTCTGGTTATCCATTGTTGCATAATAACCTACATCACAACTTAGTGGCTGAAGCTAATGATTTATCGTTATTTTATCACACAGTTCTGAGGCACCGGAATTCAGACTCAGGACGATAGGACTTATTTCTCTTGTTTCTCTTCCACTCCATCCGCTGAATTTGCTCAGGGGCCTGGGATAGCTTGTCTGGAACTACTGGGTATCAGCTGGTTCCCGACACACCCCAGCCCCTGGCCTTGGCTCCTTTTCCAGAGCTACTCCATGTAGTTAGCCTGGCAGATTTCTAGGCTTATTAGATTTCTTACATAGCAACCCCAGTTTATGAGAAATCATAGTTCTCTTAAAGTCTAGGCCCAGGGGCATATATAGTATAAGTTTTGCATTCCCTCTATGGTACTACATTTATCAAAGCAACTGTAGGAGTTTAAAGGAAGAGAAAAAGGATCTGTCATTGAAAGAAGTATGACGGATTTACAGAAATCTTTAATTTACCACGGACAGTCCTCTGGATAGATAATATTTACGTTCCTTTTACATGAAAAAATACATTCACCCCCTTTTACGACCACCAACGTATGAATATCCAGGACCTTGTTATCTTGATTAGGTCTAGGGCCAAAGACACTTTTCAGGTGCAATTTCTTGAGTTTTATTACTCTTCATCAGACCTGTGAAATAAAGGGGCACTTTATCTTCCCATCTCTCATGTCACAAACACTCTTGAACTAGACATGACAGGCTTAACAGACAGTTCTGTTCAGTAGGAGGACTTGTCCACACTAACTCTAAACAGTCAACTTGGCATATGTTTCCAAGTCCTTGCTTAGAGCCTAGTCCCATTTCTAAGTCTCGAGTTGGTCCTTTGGTATCTTCATTCCGTCTTCTGAGTCATCCTATCTTGCTTCGAATAAACGGTCCATGTCAATGTTTGCAGCAGAGTAGCTTTCTTCGTGTGCTTCCTGTGTGTACAACGTTGGGAATTTTTCTCATTCTGTCCCTTTTATTGTAAGCTCACAGTGCTTCTGTCGGGCTGCTTTTGATTCTTATTGGGTGTCCATTCCATTAAAAAAAATCCACAGCCACGTCTGTTTCCGAGACCAGTCCTTACCTACCTTTGGTCACTGTGGCGATGATGTGAGTTGCCTAGCAAAGAGTTAGGGAGGAAGGTCTTGAAATCTTTCTGAGATCTTTAAAAAGGGATTGGATAGCAACACCCTTTTCTTCTTTCATCTGAGACTGTGTTTTCCTGTCGAGGTGTTGGTCTTTTATTCTGAGGCCATGGTTTACCTCTGGATCCTGTCTTAGCTGAAAGGCTGTGCTGAGCATGCATTTCTGCTCTTAAACAATTTCTTCTTTAGTGCATCTTCTCTCTTCTTATATAATATCAGAGGCATTTAACGAAGTCAGTTGAATTTTTTTTACTCTTTCTAGACATCTCCTTAGCCAGACTTGTGAGTTTATTAGGTACACTTGCTATTTTCCTTGATACTCCAGATGATAGTTCTGCTCGTCATTTTGCAGTTGGTGATTTAGGTGTCCAGTTCTCCAGGACTTCCTTCCTTTCTTTCACTTCTTTCCAATTTCAGCAATTATGTCATGTTCAATAAAAATATTTTATTTATTTATTTTGTAACATTTATTCATTTTTCGGGGACAGAGACAGCATGAGCAGGCGTGGGGTGGGCAGACAGAGGGAGACACAGAATCCAAAGCAGGCTCCAGGCTCTGAGCCGTCAGCACAGAGCCCGACACTGGTCTTGAATGCACAGACCGTGAGATCATGACCTGACCCGAAGTCAGATGCTTAACGGACTGAGCCACCCAGGCGCCCTAATAAAAAGATTTTAGCTCTTAATTACAAGAGTTTCCTTAAGAGAAGCCTTTCCAAGGTAAAGGTGAATTGATAGATACTTTGTCCCAATTAACAAAAATAACAGTATACATGTCAGTAGTGTTAAAATTTGTGTGCGCTCCTATTCATTTAAAGGACTCTGCCTTTGTGTCAATTAATTTTGTGAAAACGAGTCATCTATTCTTCATGAAAATCAGGTCTGATGTATGTCAGAGAAGAGACAGCACTGAAGCGGCATTTGGGGACTTGGATTCCTATCCTGGACTCGCTGCAAATAAGGCACAATACCCAAGGCAGTCAACTCTGGGGTTCAGGTGTTAATCTCTCTCAAATGAGGGAGTTACAACAGGTGATCTCTGTGTTCTAGCCAAGCTGTAAAATATCACTTACCTAAAATTGTTGAAATGTTCCTTTTCAAAACTTTGACAAAAAATAAAACAAATCTATTGAAACTCATATTACAATTAAAATGGTGAACGTTCTTTTCAAAAGGATAGTTTGCACGCTGTGCTGCATTCCATTCTCTGGCAACAGTTTACTCATTTAAAATGATCATCACTTTATGATTTGGATTAAGTAAAGAATAACTTCAGAAACTCTAGGTGTTTGATTCGAGAGTCAGGAAACACATATTCCTACTTTAATCTCCTATTTCATTGTCTACAATTTGGGGCAATAATTCTTTTTTTCTTATTTTTTTAAAAAATATAATTTATTATCAAACTGGCTAACACATTGTGGGTAAAGTGTGCTCTTGGTTTTCGGGGCAGATTCCCATGGTTCACCGCTTACATACCACTCCCAGTGCAAGTGTTGGAAAAACTGTTGACACAATCTGTGAGAACTTGGAAGTGAGTCTGCCCAACAGGAGCGCACGTTAGTCATATAAGGATTCAGCAATTACCCAAGATGTGGCTCCGGAGCAAGGAAGGGGTGGCGGGGATTTCCCCAGGCTTTTTCTTCACTTCTATCCAGTTAATGTTTCTCTTTGAGCTCATAAGGAATCCAAGGAGCCTTGTTTCAGTGTGTAACCCTTTCCTTATAACTAATGCAGTGTGAGCGTTGCAATGTCATGAGGCACAAAACCATCAAAGAGCAGAACATGAAGCATATCTTGGGTTAGTCTTGCCTTCCTTGGATCATGAATGCCTGCAGTCAGGCGCACAACTCTTTGATACTAACATGTCCACAACATGAGGCTGTAAGTAACCCCTTGTGTTTTCCTGCTTGATACATTAAAGTAAGTGCTTCATTTTGCAAGAGAGATCTTTCAGAATATATATATATATATATATGGCTTTGTATTCTCTTGTTTTCCTCCTTGAAGTCTCATGTTCCTTAAAAATGTTTTTTGATGTGGATGTATTTTTTTGAGATAGACAACAGAACATAAGCAGGGGAGGGCTGGAGAGAGAGGGAGACAGAGTCTCTGAAGGAGTTCCAGGCTCTAACTGGTCAGCACAGAGCCCAATATAGGGCTTGACCCCACAAACCATGAGATCATGACGTGAGACAAAGTTGGACGTTCAACCCACTGAGTCACCCAGGTGCCCCTGATGTCCCGTGTTCTTAATGACTTAACTGTCTACCTGTAAATCAACTGTTTGTGATTTAATTTATTTCCTATTATTTTATTTTATAATCTTATTTTCTCCTTTCAATTTTTTATTTAAATTTTAGTTGACATGCAGTGCAGCATTGGTTTCAGGAGTAGAATTCAGTGATTCATCACTTACGTACAACATCCAGAGCTCATCATGACAAGTGCCCTCCTTAATTCCCCTCCCCCAACTAGCCCATCCCCCACCCATGTCCCTCCGTCAATGCTCAGTTTGGTCTCTGTTTTTTAAAGAGTCTCTTATGATTTTTTTATCCCCCTCTTTCTTATTTTCCTTGTTTTCTCCCCTTCCCATATGTTCATGTGTTTTGTTTCTTAAATTCCACATGAGTGAAATCATACGGTATTTGTCTCTCTCTGACTGACTTATTTCCCCTGGCATAAACTCTAGTCCATCTCTAGCATTGCAAATAGGTGATTTTATTTTAAAGAGCTATTGAGTGAAGAAACTTTTCAGATTAAATCTGATGGTTGCGATTGTGGTAATGCAAAGTTGACGGTTCTTCTCAGTCTTTTCTGAATCTTTCTTCTTTTGTTCATGTTCATACTTTCTATGGTAATCCTCATGCTGAAGTCAAAATTTAGGCCTTGCCTTACTGACTTCTATTGGTCATTAAGATGAATTTGCCCTTTTATGAGGCTCAGCTTCATGGCCAGACTTGATTTTGATTTCATGTACCTTAATTTTGAACTGTAGTTTATGACTTATTCTGTGTGTCATTATCTTTTGAGAGCGTTATCAGAACAAAATATATATAAATTTCATCACTAAGGCAGAAAAATGGGTTGGATTTTCCCATTTGATGTTTTATGCATTGGTGCATTTATGCATTCCTTATGTGGCCCCATTTTTCTCTTTGTGAGAAACTAGATATAAAGCCAAAATTTGAGTCCCAATTTAGTTCATAGTTTGGCCAAAATAGCATGGAGCTGACATCTGCATTTTTAGGTCTGATTCAACAATCAGTGGTGTGATTATGGGAGACGTACGTTACTCTTCTGTGTCTCAGATGCTGCATCAATAAAATATGAAAATTGAACTGTTTTTTATGTAACATTACATTCAGCTTCTAATATTCTTAATCAGGAAGTGAATTGAAGGTTATGGAAGGTTTTGTCTTCCAGTCAATACCCTAAATATAAATACAACTCAATGAACCATTGTTCCCATGAACAATCAAAAAAGAAAGAAGATGGCATTATAATATAAAATGACTTTTCCTTCCAAATAAAAACTTGTTTACTCATTGTGCTCAAACGTTGTTTTCTTAGCTGATTTAAAAAATAAATAAATAAAGCATGCTGAGCAGTAGGTCATTGAAGTTGTGATTGCTCCTTTTCCTCTGAGAAGAAGAGCTTGTTAAAATTTCTTCGCCGTCCCTGGTCAGCTGAACCAAATCGACTGATTACCTCTTTCAGCTAAACACCAGCATGTTATTGCAGTGACTCTGATGATCACAGTGTCGTAAGTTTGACTGATGCTCTCCTTTTAAATAATGGTGTAAATATCCACCAAGAGTTCAAGAATGATGAAAACAAACTCCCTTGTGCCACTTGGCATCAAAAGATCTTACAAGCAGTTGAAGGAGTGTTGTCTGGAAATAAGTGGCAGTAAGAAAGGGAAGAGAACGAAGAGCAAGAGATAAGAGATCTTCAGGAAAGCAGTAGGACTCTTGCTTTCAAAAATCACTTACTAAGAAAGAGAAAAGAATTCCTAGCCCGTTTTACTTAAGTGTTTTCCCATTTTCCTGATTACGTAGAACAGTTAAGGTATTTGTTTTAAGTAATATTCTTTTCACTAAAAATATCTCTACTGCTAGGACCCTCTTACTAAATTCACGTTGAGTCCCGTTCAGCCGTACCTTGAAATTGTGCTAAATTGAAATTGAACTGATTAGTTTCTCCACTAATGTGTTGGTCATTTGGGATTGCTTTGAATCTATAGATCAGTCGGTGGAAAATTCAAGCCTATACAGTATTGACAGTTCGAATCCATGCAGAGAATTAGAAATTCCCATTCATTTCACTTTTTCTTAATTTCTCTTGTTTTGTTTACATTTGTTATAGGACATTATGTTTGTGATGCTGTAGTAACAGATTTTATTTTTAAATTTTTTTTCTTATTAGTTACTGTTATGGAAAAAATATCAATGATTTTTTTTTATGTTGATTTTGTACCTGGTGCCATTTCTGAACTCCCTTATTAATTCTGTTACAGTTTTGAATTATATTGGTAGTACAAATATTGTACTTCATGTCTTATAATATTTCCTTGTCTAACCAACCAGGAAATGACCACTAGTATAATGTTGGACAGAATATGGTTTTTGATACTTAACTCGCTCCCCATTCAAAAGTATGGTTTGTAATATTTTTATCAACTATGACGTTTATTACACACATTTTAAAATATGTATTATTGATCATGTTTTGAAAGGATCATTTTGAAGCAAAATCATTTTTGAAAATTATTGTATTTCTAGTTTACTTAGGAATAAAACATTTTAACTGATTTTTAGCCCTATTGAGTTAAAATAGTGAATAATTTTGATTGATTATGAATGAAAACACTAAATTAGCATTTCAGAGTAAGATATGTTTTCTAGAAACTGTTTTGCATAGAATCTTGTCAGTGGTGATCATGGAAAATCGTGGCCTCTGATTTATCTATTTAGTACTATCCGTCAATGGGTTCGGTATCCAGATTAAGCTGGATAATGAAAAAGGTTAGGAAACCCACTGTTGTTATTACTTGCCATGATGGGCTAAAATGGATTATTTGATCCTGATAGTTTATTATGAAAAATTTTAAGCCTGTAGTCAGTCAAAACGTTTCTACAGTAACACTTATATTCCGCACATGGTTTCACGTGTTACCATTTCTGCTTTTTGCTTTCTTTAATCAATTAGCCATCTGTATATCTATGTATCTGTGTAGTTTATCATCTGTGTATTTGTCTATCCTCTATCAATATATCTATCTCATATCTATATTCAGCTAATATATTTAATATAGGATTCTGTCTATAGTCATCTAATATATTTAATATAGGATTATAATATAGGATACTAACATTAATATTATGCTATAGGATTATATAGAATGTGTAGCATATAAATGGCTACATATAGACTACAACATATTGAGGGTATAACATGCCACATCTGGAAGATCTCTTTCTGAGTTTTGTATTCTGCATGTTGATTGACTTACCGATGGATCTTCATGCTGGTACCATATTGCTTGACGACCTCGGCTCTGTGTTGATTCTGCAAATCAATTAGTGTAAGTCCTTCTGTCCTGTGGGATTTTTTCAAGGCTCTTCAGTATATTCTAGGTCATCTGACTTTACATATAAACCTTAAAATCAGCTCACCAACTTCTACCGATAGCTTGTTGGGTTTCCATCTAAACTGCACTGAATCTGTAAGCTCATGAGGGGGAAATGTCAGCAGCATCCCTCTACACACCCTATTGGCCAAGACCATCACGTGGCCATGCCCATCATTAGTGGGATGGGCCAGCATAGACCTCGGCAGGAAGTCTTGTTTAAGGTAGCACGATGATTGACTTTGTGTCAACCTTCAAGGTGTTTTGGGATGAGATTGGCATTTATGTTGGTGGACTTGAAACATAGCTGATTGCAAGTCATTGGGTGGGTGGGCCTAGTCTAATCAGTTGAAGGCGTCACTAGCGCAAGAAAACTAGGCTCCTCACGTCTGAGGGAATTCTTCAGCAGAGGATCTTTGAACTTTGTCTGCACCACGGACACTTTGGTACCTCAGGCTTGCCAGACCACCCTGCCCATATTAGTTTTTCCATACTCCATAGTCACATGGTCGACACAGGTTGGTAGGCAGAACTGCTTGCTTATCCGTCACTGAAGTGACCAGAGTCATCACATGGACCCATTCTACCACCTACTTCGACACACGGTCACTACTGTAGGCTATTACCAGGATCCCTTAACAAGTTTCATCCGGAAATGATTGCCCGAAATGGGTTAATGTCATGTTCAGACTCAACTCTGTGGCAAGGTGAATCTTCTTGTTAAATTCCCTCTTATTCACCTCCACCAGCTTTCCCAACGGGATCACCCATTTGAGCCACATGCTGTCGCTCTTGACGGAAGACCCCACATTGTGCCTGAATTCTCCCACGTTTTCCTCATGAACAAGCTGGGCCTCCATGAAGGTCTTGTGCTGCTGTTGTTAGACGCGTCAACATTGTACACACCATCGGGTTGTGAATGAAGCGATCCTGCAACTAATACCCTGGTGGATTATCTCTATCACCACTAAAAGGACCCTTCTGAGTGTGTGTGGTGTCCCAGAGGGAAAACATCTTTTTTTTTTTTGCCTTAGCACTGGCATGAATTATTAAATATGGCAACAGCAAGGTGCATTTAAAACTCCTTCTGCTGGTTTTGAAATATTTCATCAATTATGCAATAAGTCATATTGAGTAGGTAACAGGTCTAAGGTCTCTTACTGCTTCCGTTGACTGATACTGATCATGTGCCAAGACCTTAAACATTGAGCTGTTACAGAGCCCGTGACTTCAAAGGCTATTTTTCATAGATACAGGTATGAAAACCTAAACTCAAACCAGTGAAAGGGCCAACAAGAAATGGGGTAGAGCATTGACTTCTGTGTTAGAAATTCCCAGGATGAGGCTGGTTATCTGGCACAATAAAGGGGAGCCTTTCGAATTCCTAGTCTAGCTTTGGGGAGAATGCTGGTCCCAAGTTTCACTGGGATTGCATCAAGAAGATGTGGTCTGTGTACACAGCGGAGTACCACATGGCCATGAGGAAGAATGACATCTGGCCGTTTGTAGCAACGTGGATGGACCTCGAGGGGGTCGTGCTGAGTGAAATAAGTGAGGCAGAGGACAGATACCATATGATCTCACTTACACGTGGAACAGGAGAAACCTAACAGAGGACCATGGAAGGGGAAGGGGAAAAATAGTTAAGGAGAGGGATGGAGGCAAACCATGAGAGACTCTTAAATACTGAGAACAAACTGAGGATGGATGGGGTGCGGGAGAGGGGAAATGGGAGATGGGCATGGTGGAGGGCACTTGTGGGGATGAGCACTGGGTGTTGTAAGGAAACCAACTTGGCAATGAACTATGATAAAAAAGTAAAACAAAATTACTAGTCTAATTCTCCATATGTCTTCATCAGTCCTCCGCTCTTCCCCTTGGGACCAGCAGAGGTTTGTTCAAAAGGACCCCAAGGGGAAGCAAATCCCATGGAAATAGATTTTCTTTCCCCATTTTCTCAGCAAAATTCTTTGGGTCCCCCGTGGCTTAGGTAGTAGAAGTCACGTCAGCTCCACCCAGAGCTCAGTAACCATGAAAATCAAACAGAAGTGAAGTAATTTCGTTGGAAGTTTATTTCTTATTTATTTTTGAGAGACAGTGTGAGCAGGGGATGGTCAGAAAGAGAGGGAGACATAGAATCTGAAACAGGCTCCAGACTCTGAGCTGTCAGGACAGAGCCTGACGTGGGGGTCAAGCCCACAAAGCATGAGATCATGACCTGAGCTGAAGTTGGACACTTAACTGACTGAGCCACCCAGGTGCCCCTTTAAGTTTATTTCTTTATTTTGAGAGAGCATGAGCAGGGGAGGAGAGAGAGAGAGAGAGAGAGAGAGAGAGAGAGAGAGAGAGAGAGAGAGAATCCCAAGCAGGCTCCACAGAGCCCAATGTAGATGGAGAAATGAAGACTCAGGCGCTTACCTGGTGTTTCCT
Source organism: Suricata suricatta (assembly GCF_006229205.1). Classification (NCBI taxonomy): domain Eukaryota; kingdom Metazoa; phylum Chordata; class Mammalia; order Carnivora; family Herpestidae; genus Suricata; species Suricata suricatta. Next base: position 2,331,007 of record NC_043717.1, on the reverse strand, counting down.
GTAGCTTTGTGTCTTCTATAAATTTACCTCATTCTATAGAAACGTATATGGAACAGAAACCTATACAGAACGCAACAGCTTCTATCTGTTCCCGTGTGTTTGAGTATCCACATTGTTTCCATGATTATTTCTCTAAAGTCTTTTTAATCAGTGCTGCTTTGAAGATGCGTGTCCAGACCTACCGTACCTGATTGAGGGCTGGTCCGGTCCTAGGTATGACACTGGGGAGTGTTAACAGTTAGCTCCTAGCGTACAGCCGTCAAAATCTAACCTCTGTATCCCCAGAGTGCTGTGGTCCCACTGACCCATGACTCACAAACACCTGTTTCCATGGGACACTTCAACTTTTCCGATCTCTTGCTGATTACACATATCTTACTGTATTTCTTTTTTCCCAATTCCTCAGTTCCTATTGAAGATGACAAGCGTTTCATTTATTGTTTGGCCAGACTTTTCTCTTTTTTTTCTATGAAATGTCTGTGAATGTCCTCAGATTTGTTTCCTATTGATTTTCTTGTTTTTAAAAAATTTTTGACTTGATTCCCTTATGTGTTATGCATATTAACACGTTTTCACCCATCAATATTGCGATGTTCTGCTTCTAGATTGGGGATATTTGGGGATTTAGAACATGTTTATTGACTAGAAATTATTGAATTTTAGTTCTATATGAATGGGACCTCTGTCGTAGCCCATCATAGAATTGGAAATACAATTTCAGACTTCTCAAATCATGCCATTTTCCCTTTTTTGAGTTTGAAACTTAAGTCAGCGGCATTTTGCAAGGATTACTTATCAAAAGCAAATTACTGAAAAATAGGGATTTGGCCAAAAGGAAGGGTTAGTGCAGTTGTACCGCTTGATAGTGCTTTTATTTTACTCAAAAAGCATTTCTCTGTGGCCGTGAATAAAGAAATGTTCCCTTAAACACTTTCTCTGCTAACATTTAACAGGGAAAAAAACCATCTAGTTTAAAATAAAACGTGTAGGAGCAGAAAGCTCAGGTGAAATAATGTTACATTTAAATGATACTTTATATACACAAGTGTTTATATACATATATAATTTTGTTAAATGTTTTTAGAACATTACTATGTTATATATTCAATCTGTATGTATATACATGCACATACACGTCTGCCTATTCATTCATCGTATCTATCATGTGTCTATCCATCTCTCCATCCATCTATCTCTCCATGTGTCTATCTATGTAATTAGCAGCTGTCCATCTGTCATCTACCATTGTATCTCTCTACTCTATCATGTATCATCTATGTATCTACCTATCCATCCATCCAACCATCATATGTGTCTATCTATCTGTCTATCTATCTGTCTATCTATCTATCTATCTGTCTATCTGTCTATCTGTCTGTCTGTCTGTCTACCTATGCATCCATCCATCCATCATATCTATCTATCTATCTTTCTATCTATCTATCTATCTATCTATCCATCCATCCATCTATCCATCCATCTCTCTCTCTACCTGTCTATCTATGTAATTAGCAGCTGTCCATCTGTCATCTATCCATCACATCTCTCTACTGTATCATTATCTATCTATCTATCTATCTATCTATCCATCTATCTCTCTACCTGTCTATCTATGTAATTAGCAGCTGTCCATCTGTCATCTATCCATCACATCTCTCTACTGTATCATTATCTATCTATCTATCTATCTATCCATCCATCTATCTCTCTACCTGTCTATCTATGTCATTATCATCCATGTGTTTATCTATCTATCTCTCCATCCATCATACATGTCTGTCTGTCTATCCATCCATCCATCCATCCATCCATCATATCTGTCTGTCCATCTATCTACCTATCAATCTATCTCTCTACATGTCTGTCTGTGTAACTATAATCTGTCCATTTATCATCAACCCACTCATCCTATCTCTCTATCATCTGTCATTTGTCCATCCATCATCTGTCCATTCATCGTGTCTATCATCTATCTATCCATCTATCTCTCTACATGTCTATCTATGTCATTATCATCCATGTGTTTATCTATCTATCTCTCCGTCCATCATGTCTGTCTGTCTGTCTATCTACCTATCCATCCATCTCTCTACATGTCTATCGAATTAGCATCTGTCCATCTGTCATCTATCCATCATATCTCTCTACTCTATCATCTATGTCTATCTATCCATTATCTATCTATATCTATATACCACCTATCTGCCTATCAATCAGTCACTTGTCTATCTATTTATTAGTCATTTATCTGTCATCTATCTATGGAAAGAATGGAAAACTATAAAATAATAATAGCGGTTCTTTTCTCTAGGTGATGAGGTCATTTTTATTTTCTCTGTGTTTTCTAAGTTTCTAAAATGAGTTTAATAAATACTTAACTTCAAATATAAATATTTACTCACATATGAATAGCATGATACTAGATTTTTTGATGATCTCTGTGATAGGATGCTATCTTTTCTACAGTATCAGTTTTGTAAAATTTGTCTCCCTTGTGTGTTTATGCAAAGACTGGTACATCATCTGATCCTGGCCGGGGAAAGGCATCTGCATTGAGGGCCGGGTAAGAAAATCAACCCATGTGGGGACCTCTCCAATATGAACCTTTATTCCCTGTTGAACTTTACTTATGCAGAAAATGTCCTTGGGACAGCTGGGAGGCTCAGTCGGTTAAGCCTCTGACTTTGTTTCAGGTCATGATTTCACAGCTTGGGTTCAAGCCCCACGTGGGGCTCTGTGCTGACAGACTTACTAACAATGATATTGGGGGTCCATATAAAAATAGTACAGGTCACTATTATTTTTTTCTTACATGTTTTACTGGTTACGGGCACCTGGGTGGCTCAGTCATTTAAGCATCCAACTTCGGCTCAGGTCATGATCTCACAGTTCATGAGTCAAGCCCTGTGTCGGGCTCTGGGCTGATGGCTCAGAACCTGGAGCTACTTCAGATGCTCTGTCTCTCTCACTGTCAAAAAATAAACATTAAAAAAATTTTTTTAGTTTTACTGGTTACCGTGTTCACTCTCCCCTCCCTGCCATGTACATAAACCATCATCTCCATCATCACCAGCATGCCACTGTATACACATTAGCCCAATGTTCTCCAAAATATAATCCTTTCTTGGATTATAAGATCTCATTTGTCATTAAAACAGAGTAGAAGATGTCACAAAGTAAACGTAAGTAGCATTTGTTTCTGTTGGAAGCATCTGAAAGTCTAAGCATGGGCGTGCGTCTGTGTGGTGTGTTAGCACATTCATCTGACTTGGTTGACAAACACGTTGTGTCTCTGAGACGCATTTGCTTGCAGGAAACAACTAAGTCATTGTCTGGCTGTAATTAAAAGACATGTTAGCAAGTTTATCGATATGGGGTTGGGCAGATCCATTTGAGGTGATGGATTGCTCGCCATTCTGTGTGGCGTTGCCTTTAGCAGCACGAGGAAACGTTGCAAAGAAGCATGTCCATCATGAGTGAGTCTCCTGCTTAGAAGGAGAAGGGCGGCTTAGTTTGATCAGGTCCTTTCTGTATGGGACCAAGTCCATCCGACGAGGGGGATTCTGTCTCCCTGGATCCCTTCCGACAAGGAGAGGTCGAAGAGTGTCTGCCTCCAGTGTGTCTGGGTTCTCTTCGTTAGAACTAAGATTTCATAAGATGTTAAGAAAACCAGGAAAATTTTTAAATTTATTTTTTAATGTTGTATTTATTTTAGAGAGAGAGACAGCATGAGCAGGGGAGGGTCAGAGAGAGAGGGAGACACAGAATTCAAAGGCAGACTCCAGGCCCTGAGCTGCTAGCACAGAGCCTGATGCGGGGCTCGAACCCTCGAACCGTGAGATCATGACCTGAGCCAAAGCCTGATGCTCAACGGACTGAGCCCCCCAGGTGGCCCCAAAACAAGGAAATCAAAGAAAGTGTTTTGTAGTTTTCTATTTTTGGAATTTAATTCTTAAGCCCAAGTAGAGTTTCTACTCTGTCCATTTTCTTTAACCTTTGTTAGTGTTTCTTCTTTTCTCAGACTCTGCTTTTCAGTGTTTCTCACCAAACTACTTCAGTCAATAACACAAACATTCTCAAGCACCATTTCTTGAAATATTGAAAAAACACATACTATGCAAATCTATTAAATTGATACATATTTAGATGAGTGTGTCTCAAAATTTATTATTTACGGGGATTCTTGTTTCTAATAGAATTGATTGTCAAGTTGGCTAACATACAGTGTGTAAAGTGTGCTCTTGGTTTTAGGGGTAGATTCCCATGGTTCATTGCCCAGTGGTCATTCCAACAAGTGCCCTCCTCAATGCCCATTACCTATTCTCCCCACTTCCCCATCTCCCCATCAACCCTCAGTTTGTTGTCTGTATTTAAGGGTCTCTTGTGGTTTGCCTCCCTCCCTCTCTGTTAGTAACTATTCTTCCCCTTCCCCTCCCCCATGGTCTTCTGTTAAGTTTCTTCTGTTTCACAGATGAGAGCAAACATATGGTATCTGTCCTTTTCTGACTTATTTCACTCAGCATGACACCCTCGAGGTCCATCCACATTGCTGCAAATGGCAGGATTTCATTCTTTCCCGTTGCTGTGTATTATTCTATTGTATATATAAACCACATCTTCTTGATCCGTCTGTCCATGGATGGACATTTAGGCTCTTTCCATGTTTTGGCTATTGTTGACAGTGCCCCTGTGAACATAGGGGTACATGTGCCCCTATGCATGAGCACTCCTGTAATCCTTGGGTAAATGCCTAGCAGTGCTATTACTGGGTCGTAGGGTAGTTCTAATTTTAACTTTTTGAGGAACCTCCACACTGTTTTCCAGAGGCTGCACCAGTTGGCATCCTCACCAACAGTGTAGGAGGGTGCCCGTCTCTCCACACCCTTGCCAACATCTATAGTTTCCTGAGTTGTTCATTTTAGCCCAAAACAGACACACAGCCCAGTGGAATAAGACAGAGAACCCAGAATGAGACCCACAAATGTATGACCAACTAATGTTTATAGGGATCCTTAAAAACACAACACCAAAAGCTCCTCAGAAGACAGATCCGACTACATACTACCTACCCATACACAAGTGCAGATATGAAAATATTGTGGACAGGCCAGTGGAATTCATGCCTTGCTTCATTTAATCTCCCTGGCACATCTTCACTCGTCATGTCTTGTATCTAAATCATTCTTGAGTAAACGTATTTTGACTATCCATTTAAAAACTTTCTAATTTATGTTACCAATAAGCCTTCCTATGTCTGGATTGTTGTACTTTCTAAGTTGAAGTAGACTTGACATACAATGTTTCATTAGTTTCAGGTCATGGTCTTTCATACGATGCGTTGAAGACATTAATTTAGACCCAACTTGGGCAGGATGGCCGGAACTTGGGATTGGCCTCCCAAGTCATGGCACGTTGGCTCCTTCACGGTGCTGTTTCCTCTGCCTCCAAAATGGTGCCCGGATTTGAATGCACTGCCAGCACTCATGGCCAGCCTGGGCTGTGTTCAATGAATGAATGACTAATGACCATTCTGGGAGGAGCAAACTTCATGTCCAGGGAATCCCCCCACCCCATCCCTGGACTTCATAGCCGCATTGTGTGACACCAGAAAGCGTCCACACAGCTCATCAGCTCTGTTCTGGCTAAACCCTGCGCAACTGTGTCAAAATGAGATTGCCGAGCAAAGTAAATATTTAATTAGGAAACAGCTAATCAGATTCTACTTAGCTTTCTCCATTTATAGCTAAGCAACTCCATCTAAGACCATTTCGATTAATATTTTAGAGTCCCTTCAGTATGTTCCATTTCAGTTTTCTGCCTCATTATGTTTTACTGACCATCTTCCGAGAATTGATTTTGACTGTGTTACTGATGGAGATATATATGTATATAAAACTTTTGAAATTTACTTAGAATTTGAAATCATACCATCATCAGCCTTAGAATTGATTATTTTATTTAATCTGGGCCTCCCTCCATAGACAGCATTAAAATCTAACCACTGCAGAACTGTAGTTAATTTGGTTCCTCATAAATTTTCATTAAAACTTCAAATAAACATAGTCAGGCTCTCAGATGCTAAATGTGATACATGGCTGGTAATTACAGAGGAACAGATATTTCTTTTTTTTTAATGTTTATTTATTTTGAGAGGGAAATAGTGCAAACGGGGAATGGGCAGAGACAGGGAGAGAGAGAGAATCCGAAGCAGCCTCCATGGTGTCAGCACAGAGCCCAACACGGGTCTCCATCTCATAACCATGAGGTCATGACGTCAGCCAAGGTTAGGTGCTCAATGGACTGAGCTACACAGGTGCCCCAGGAATGGATATTTATTTCTAACACAAGGGAAAACAATCTCCATGACTCTATTTTCCAAAGTCCTAAAAAGGAGCCAACTGTATCTGAAACTCTCATTGCATATCTAAGATTTCCAGGTTTTTTTTCATGTAGGGTGGCCTTGATTTATGAAAAGTATCACCACATTTTAATGCTTGCTACTTGTAATCTTTAAAAAGAAATTAATGAAAATCAGGAATACATTCTGGGTAGTAACCGAAAGCCAATATTCAAATGCAATACGACAGGAGAATGTTCTAGGGCCTCTGGACACATAGAGCTGGTACTCTATTTGTTTAGAACTCTGCAAACTTCATTTTAATGTATGTAAATCCACCTCATTTTGGATTAAATTAAATGTGATGCATGCACATAAAACTAATAAAAGTAATTATTTCTGGAGAATATAGTAACAGGGAGCTCACTGCGGATTGCTGTCTCTGATCAGTATCTGTTGATCATACATATAGAGATCTATATTTATAGTTATGAAATCATATTTATGTACATTTTGCCATATGATATATAGAGAGACAACTGTGATGTTTATGTATATCTCCAATCTGAGCTATAATGGCACTTTACTAACATGTAAGAAATTTACATGGTGTGTATGTCCGTGATTCATCTGTTTTTCTCTGTCCCGTTCAGTAGAAGGTTGATAGATGTGTTTACTGTAAGGAATCAAAAAAACAGAAGCATCTTTCTACTTCCTCTGGGTCTGCCTTTCAGATGTGTGAAATATACTAGTGGTGGAAGAGCCATGTCTACACCATGTTAGGTGTCAGAGATAAAGATAGGAGAAAAACACATGTTGAGATTTGGAGAAAGGTAGATAGGTAGGTAGATAGATGCATGGATTTGATGGATGGATGGATGGATGGATGGATGGATATAATGAATGGATGGATGGATGAATGGATGGATGGATGAATGGATGGATGAATGGATGGATGGATGGATGGATGGATGGATGGATGAGTGGATGGATGAGTGGATGGATGGATGAATGGATGGCTACATAGGTACATAGATATGATAGATGAATGGATGGATGGATGAATGGATGGACGGATGGATAATAGAGAGAGAGAGAGAGAGAGATAAAAGAAATATATATAATGGGGATTAAGTCTTCCATGAAACCTGAGGCACTTATAGGGTGGAAATTTCTCACAAGGGAAAAAACAATACTACTCCAACCATTCTCCGTATGGAAATAATGTAAATCCAGTGAAGTATAAGGTAAAATACCAAGATACTTTACTTTTCAAAAAACAAAAAAACTTTCATGCACTCATACCCTGATAGGAATGTGTAGAATGCTCAGAAAAACACCAAGAGCGTCAAAAAAAAAGGACGGATCCTGGCTTGAGCAAACATTGAGGGCTGATACTCCACCAGGTCACGGTATGAATGCTGCAAAGAGAAAGACGGAGGACACACCAAAGCGGGCATCCTCCTACGAGAGTCCGCCCTCCAGAACTTGGTGCTGCAGGTGTTCTGGCCCTTGCTTAAGCAAGTGGAAATTCCCCAGCAAGTGGGAAAACAGTAAACAGTGTAGAGAAGAAGGGATGAGCTCCAAAAACTGTTGTGTCTGCGGTCCTTGTGACTTCTAGGAAATGCGTGTTTGGTCTTTACCCTGTTTTTGGCCCCGAGCTCCTAAAACCCTTGGAATTTCCTGAGAAGAGAGACAGTAAACTATCTTTTGTTATGTGAATGAGGCAATTTACCAAGCACCTAAGGATGTAGGCTGGTTGCCAGGGAAACCAATCTTGTGATTAGTAGGTTGGAAAGTTCAGTCTCAACTCTGACTTCATGGGGAGGGGAGTGGGGATGGAAGTTGACTCCATGACTATGGCCAGTGACGGAATCAATCATGCCCATTTGATGAAGCCTCCGTAAAATCCCAGAAGAACAGGGTTTGGAGACCGTCTGATTGAGGAACCTGAATGCTTCCACTTTGCCTTCCAGACCCCAGACGTTATGGGACTGAAACTCCTTTGTTCAGGACCTTGCTCTGTGTATCTCTTTATCTGACTGTTGAATCATATCCTTTAATATCCTTTGTAGTAAACTGGTAATCTCGTAAAAAGAACAGGTTTCTGAGTTCTGTGAGCGACTCTAGCAAATTAATCAAACCCAAGGGGTGGGTCATGGGGACCTCCACTATATAGGCGGTTGGTCAGAAGCACCGGTGACAAGCTGTGCTTGTGGTTGGCATCTGACGGGATTGGGGGGGGGGGGGGATGGAGTGTAGACTTGTAGGACTTAACCCATGGGAGCTGATGCTTTCTCCAAATCAATGTGCCAGCGTTGAGTTAAATTGTAGCGACAGCCAACATGGTGTCACAGAATTGCAGGTTGGTTTGGACATGCCTGCGCGCGCACACACACACACACACACACACACACACACACTGGAATTGAGTATAGGCCCCCATAATAGTACTTCTTTCTGAATTAATAGGTAGGAAAACTTGTGCAATGGTAAAGCTGTTCTCATTAAGTCACCTTTGTATTGTTGCAACAGTCGTCAAAGGTATCATAAGGTACATGAGTATATTGAGACTCATTATGTGACTGATGGGATTGTAAGTCATTGTGGAAAAAAGGAATGCTGTGACAGGCAGGGTTGTGAAGTGGGCAACTAGATTCCTGCTCCTGGAAGTACATACCCTGAGTCACCGGGGCGAATCTCCTGGACATTTCGGTATCGTGCTCCATGTAAAAGAAAACATGAAAAGATCCGCCTTGAGGACGCCACATTCAGCCCTGTGGCATGACTCCAGTATTCCGTCCAGTCCCCAGGTCTCAATGTGAGCCTCACCACCAAGAAGTTCCCTGTGCCTTTTGTCCATTTACCTTTATATCCGAACCGAATGCCCTTCTTAATTGTCAGGAGCACATCTCTGCAAAAACAAACTTATCTTTAATAGGGAAGCGCCCAGTCAACTACTTAGTTGGCATTGCCGTCCGAAAGAACTATTTCCAGTTGGAAAAGAAACACATTCACCAGGGAGTTGCATGCGATGTGTCTTTACCAAAAAAGTCTGAACCCAACACTGCAATTAAGTAAATGATAAATATCAAAAACGAACAGTGGATGTGTGAACTTTTCTTCTTTAGGATAATGAAGCATCATTTCACCAAGTTGTATCTGTGGTCACTTTCTCCTGATGTGCTCCGCTGTGACAAGCCTGCTTTCTTTCCCTCAGGGGGTCTCTGTGCTCCTGACCTCCCACAGATCACTGCGCCAGGCAGGACGCGGGAGAGAGCGGACCAGAGCCACCTGTCACTGAAACTCGTCCTGCACGTTGCTCGGGTGAGTCGATTGTACATGAAATACACTTCAGCCATGGCAAAATACTCTCTGACCACATTTCTACTGAGAGGAGAATCCAGAGCACAATACTTCGGAAGAGGAGAACGTAAAATCTTATGGGGTCTTACTTCTTGATTCATCTGCGGAAGAAAATTGTAGCCGTAGAACCAACTCTGTGTTTTTAACACCTATGGGGTAGGGAGTATTCCGGTTGGAGATCCCATCATCTGGGGATAAAAGCTGGCGGATGTCTACCTTGCCCTTTTGTACCATCTGGTCCTAGATCTGAACCATCCGCATTGGTCACACAACAGGGTATCCCAAGGGTGGTGTGGATCGAAGCCGTGGCAGCTAATGGTTTCTTGGCTTCACACCATCAGGTCTGTCATCGCTGCTTTCCTTCCATTACTTCTCTTTCTTTGCGTCTTATCTGCAGACCAAGGTAAGTGCCTCACAAAATGATGACTTCACAATAACTCAAATGGCAAGGAAACATGGAGTTTGCTTTCTAAGAAAACCAGTTAAAGCAAAATTTATGATTATAGCATCGTAATGATGGCGGGAGACAGTTGATGTTTGGTACAATTTTGTTTTATAATCATATTTTATACTGTCCACTGTTAACTGCTTACCCAATACAAGCCTTTGGGGTGTGTCACTGACCTACCATTTATCTGCTTTCCAAAAAGTCAGCAGGCGATGTTTTCATGCAATTTTTAGTTTATTCACATGAAACATATCCACGGTTTCTGTGCACAATGATTTCTGCTTGGAGTTTGGGCGATTTCAATATATGTGTCTTTCCTAATTGAAAATATATATGCGTGTTTGTTTTGTAATTTTATTGGTGTCCTTCGGACTTCAGTGCATTGAGCTGGAGAATGTGTGTGTGTAGAACGGAAATCCGAAGCCATTTGTTAACGGCAGATTTCTAAAGTCTTTCCCCTTTCCGTAAAAAGACGGGGATCTTTGGGCAGATGACAGGAAGGCCATCGGGAGCTGGTCTTGGGCGGGTTGGTCTAATTACTTACGGTGACAGAAGAGAATGCAGACCACAGAGGTGTGCGCTCTCTTGGGAGGAGGAGTTAGAAAGGACGTGCCGTAGGTTTCCACATGGGCGGGTGCCCTGGGACGTTCTCAGGAGGCAGGGCTCTGCTCTGGGTTGGACATCATTGGACACGGGGGACATTTCTATCACTGAGCGTCTCAGGAATTGTCATCTGTAGGGAAGCCAGAAAAGGCTACGTCTTGGTAGAGAAGGAGCATCTGGATCGCCAGAGGAAGGGCGTGTTCTGGGTCCTGTGGTCTGGACAAGCGTCCTGGTCTGTCTGTGCTCGGATTTCGGTGGGCTCTGGTCTCCGTCTGAATTCCTCGTGGTGACACCGTGGCCTCGTCCGGTGTTTACTTACCCGTCCTCTATTTCATTTCCCTGCTTTCTCTGTTTGCAAGTTTACATAACATAATATCCACTTTTTTTCCTCTGGTCTCTTAATCCTTGCTGGAGAGGTGTGTTCACAGGGTTTCATCAAAGCCATTGAGTAATGTGACAACGTAAGGTCCCCCATGTTGGGCAGCATCGGTCAGTCATGGCGGGGAAGGTCCTACGTTTCCAGAGGTTCTACATTGAGGAGAGAGACAGCTTTTCCTCCTCGTGCACCCAGTCATCAGCACTGACACCAGAAGGGCCCGGGAAGAGTTTGCGAAGACAGGCAGCCCTGATCAGTGAACAGCCTGTGAAAATGACCCCCGTCCTCTCTGACCTCCATCCGAGGCAAATACCATGTGAACTGTGTGGAGCCTCTGGGATTTCAAGGTCAACTGTTTTGCAGTCACTCTGCCCACAGAAGGCTGGAAAGTGAAGGGACACCGAGGGGGCTCAGTGGGATAAGCATTCAACTTCGGCTCAGGTCATGATCTTGCGGCTCGTGGGTTCAAGCCCCGCGTAGGGCTCTGTGCTGACGGCTCGGAACCTAGAGCCTGCTTCCGATTCTGTGTCTCCCTCTCTCTCTGCCCCTTTCATGCTTGTGCTCTGTCTCTCTATCTTCCAAGGATACATACATACTTCAAAAAAAAATTTAAAAAAAAAAGATAGTGTCATCTTACTTTAGGTGATATGAAAATCAGTTTCATTTGCAGTCAGGATGTTTGGCAGGGGTAAGGGGCAGCAGGGTATCACCACCCCCAGATTGCTATGCACAAGGCCTCACCCCCGACCTCAGAATGGGGCTCTTTGGGAAGACGGGGCCTTGAAAGAGGTGATACGTGTCCAATGAGGTCAGTAGGGTGGGTCCTGACACCGTATGACTGACATCCGTACAAGAAGAGGAGATCAGGACACAGACACACAGAGGGCGACCACAGGAGGACACGAGGAGAACATGGCATCTACACAGCATTGCCTAGATCTCAGCCCTGCCTGGATCTCAGCCCCCCCAGCCTCAGCCCTGCCTGGATCTCAGACCCCCCAGCCTCAGCCCTGCCTGGATCTCAGACCCCCCAGCCTCAACTCTGCCTGGATCTCAGACTCCCAGCCTCACCCCTGCCTGGACCTCAGACTCCCAGCCTCAGCCCTGCCTGGACCTCAGACTCCCAGCCACAACTCTGCCTGGATCTCAGACTCCCAGCCTCACCCCTGCCTGGACCTCAGACTCCCAGCCTCACCCCTGCCTGGACCTCAGACTCCCAGCCTCAGCCCTGCCTGGATCTCAGACTCCCAGCCTCATCCCTGCCTGGACCTCAGACTCCAAGCCTCACCCCTCACTGGATCTCAGTCCTCCAGCTTCAGCCCTGCCTGGATCTCAGTCTCCCAGCCTCAGCCCTCCTGGATCTCAGACTCCTAGCCTCACCCCTGCCTGGATCTCAGACTCCCAGCCTCAACCTTGCCTGTATCTCAGACTCCCAGCCTCACCCCTACCTGGAGCTCAGACTCCCAGCCTCAGCCCTGCCTGGATCTCAGACTCCCAGCCTCAACCTTGCCTGGACCT
>NC_043717.1:2278452-2318259 GCF_006229205.1 Suricata suricatta | reverse complement strand
CAGCCTCAGCCCTGCCTGGATCTCAGACTCCCAGCCGCAGCCTTGCTTGGATCTCAGTCTCCCAGCCTCAGCCCTGCCTGGACCTCAGACCCCCCAGCCTCAGCCCTGCCTGGATCTCAGACTCCCAGCCTCAACCTTGCCTGGACCTCAGACCCCCAGACTCAGCCTGCCTGGATCTCAGACTCCCAGCCTCAGCCCTACCTGGATCTCAGACTCCCAGTCTCACCCCTGCTTGGATCGCAGACCTCCAGCCTCCAGGACCCAGAGAGAGTAGGTGTGCGCTGTGTAAGCAGCCGGCATGTGGTGGTTGTAACAGCAGTAGCATACTAATAAACAGCCAGTACCTTGTCCTGGGAATCTGAATTCCCCGCTAACTGCTGCTGTCTGACGACCACACTCTTTAGAACCTGTGTATCACTTTGTCTTCCGTGAGTATCACCTCTCTTGGGCCCTGTCCTGATCTCCTCTGTCTTCTCTTCCTCCTGTAAATGCCTAAATTTCCGTGAGTTACGTTGTGTTCATCCATTAGAACGCCCTGTAGAAGTATTCATTGTCCGTGCGCCGTGGACTGTGCCCATTTTTGTCTGCTGCGGTAGCAGGGGTTTTTCTGAATCTGAAATCTGACCCCTCTTCTGCACGGTTGTCAGAGGAAGAGGAGAATACTGGAAACGGAAGTATCTTCTGGCTGAGGGCACGCTGGACACTTAACCAAGCATCTTGAAGCCAGAATATGATGTGCACGAGTCCGCTCTCCTCGTGCAGAAAATGCCAAGTGAAAATCAGTAAGAACAGCCAATGGCCCCCGGAAAATTGTGTGTTCAATTTCCCGTAAATGGCTGTGTTCCGTAAAAAGGTTCATATGTAAATCGGTCACATCAATAGCAAAGACACAGAATGAAGAAAACAGCAGATGAAGTTTATTATCAAAGAGATTCAGCAATAATGCCGTGCTTGTAAAGAAAATCTGTATAATTCGGCAAAGCCCGACCTCCAAAGGCATCTTGTGACAGCGGCTCGCAGGTCTGAGGAGCCGACAGGCTTCTGGACAAGCTGAACTGAACGGGAATTTACCCTATTTGTGTCTTAATGTGCTGGTAATCCTTCCCAACTGTCCTTTTTATTATTCTTAAAATTGCTTTTTCTTTAAAATCATAATATTATACAACGTGAGGCCAGAAATGAAATCCAGAAATGCTCTGCAAGTAAAGGGCCTCTTTTGCAGATGCTTTTAGAAAGTGGAGATACTATTAAGCAGTTAATAAGTGTGGCAGATAGAGAGCAAAGGGAGCGGGGCTCTTTCCAAACCCGGTACCACTTCTGGACACACTTTTAGTTAAACAGGATCCATTCCCTGTCCTGAGTCCCACCATCCTGTAACGGGCTTTATGTCACTCTTCCCGTGTTACCGCTTCATTCCTTCATTTCACGTTAATATGTAGGTTTAAGTAGCAATGCAAGGTGTTAAATTAACAACAACAACCACAAAAGACCACCAGATCCACATTCCAGTAGCAAATAATACTGTTACCTCAGACCTATTTGTCCGGCACCATAGATCATATGGTTTGTGTCGATGCGTAATGTGTGCAGTGTGTGTTTATGTATAAACACACACACACACATGTGTCTCAGTCCCAGTATAGCTATTTACTAGAGCCCCCCAGGTTTCACTGAAGCCTAGCTAAGTGTGTGTCCTCTGTCTTGCGGAGTTAATGCGTTTTCCAAGGGTCCGTCTCCCGTTGGTCGGCAGAAAACCAAACACGTCTGGGATATTTACACTGATAAGGGGCCCCTGGGAGGCTCAGTGCACTCAGCATCCGAGTCTTGATTTCGGCTCAGGTCATGAAGCCTCGGGCGTGGACTGAGCTTCGCATCAGGCTGTGCAGGAAGGGTGGATGCGGCTTGGGATTCTCTCGTTCTCGGTGTCTCCCTCTTCCCCTCTCCCATGCTTGGATAAGATAATCCGAGATGAGTTTTTAAGATAAAATAAGATGAGTTGAGAAGGAAAGTTGGGAAGAGTTCATGATAGAGACTAGATTTGGCCACATGCATCTCCGTGAGGTCACGTGACCCAGTGGACCGTGGCGGGGTGGGCGGAGCGCTCAAATTACACATACTGGCCGGGATGCCAGGGAGCTTCCTGAGGTCAAGTCCACTGCTGCCGCTCCTGGGCTCGCAAAACGGGCCTGTGTTTCCTCCGTTCAAAAGAGGACAGACATATCCCAGTGTTAAAGCTTGACCGTCTTTCTGCTTTGCTCTCTGGTCCCTAAGCCGTTTGTAAAAGCCGTACTCTTTGTAGGAAGCTGCTTTGTCTCTGCCGGCCCTCTCCAGAGCCATCAGCATGTAGGAGACGAGGGAAGAGAAATGAGATTATTGAAGGGGAATTGATACATCGCAGACCATTTGTTATCCCCAGATTAACTAAAGCACGTCAATTAGACTGGGCTCTTCTCCTATAGAAGAAAATGTAATATGTTTGGGAAATTGGTGTTCTAAGCTTTAAAACATTTTTCAGAGAAATTCAATAGCGAACGCTGTGGTGATTTATCTTACGTAAAAGGCACAATGAGAGTCCAAAATATCAATAATTTTGTTAAGTACGAGGGAAATATGTTTGGGGAATTACTGAAACGTTAGGAGAAACAATCTCATTTTGCACTGTACATATATTTTCTCCGCACTAACCAAATGTGAAGTCAAGAATCATCCATCGTGGGTAATCATTTATCAGAACTTGTTTGATCTGTGTTCATGTAACGTTGCCCAGAATTACAAGTATTTTAAAAACTTCAGGGATTTTAAAGCACATTAGAATACTGTTATTTTACCGGTTTATTACCTCTTTTGGGTCCGTTCTCGTGAATCTCCACAACTCAGTGACAGCCAGCCGAGTACTATCAGACAGCTGTAATCTTCATTACTCTGGGAAGGAGCAGCTGATCTCTGGCAGCATGTGAAGATTTAAATGTGTAGGAAAAGCGCTTCTACACACATAGTTAGCCAGGTTTCATGGCACTTTGGCTTGTAGTAACATAGAAATAAATTCCTGCTGACGTCCTCATTAGCGAGATGGAAACGATCATGAAAATAAGATAGAGCATAAAAGTGGATGAGCTAATGCTATACACAACTACCATGATGGATCCGAACGACTTAGAATCTAGCCTAAAAAAAAAAAAAAGTTTCAGAAGTCGGTCCAGAACACAATACCATTGTTTTAAATGTTGAGCACAAATGAAACCAAGTGACATCAATAATGGTGTACAAAAATCCCAGTATGTACATAGAATCCGCAAATATTTGACACAGGAGCCAAGAACACCCAATATGGAGAGGACACTGTCTGTTTTTTTTTTAATGTGTATTTATTTTTGAGGGAGAGGGAGCAAGCAAGGGGAGGGTCAGAGAGACAGGGAGACACAGAATCTGAAGCGGCTCCAGCCTCTGAGCTGTCAGCACAGAGCCCAATGCGGGGCTTGAACTCACCAACTGTGAGATCATGACTGAGCCAAAGTCAGAGGCTTAACCAACTGAGCCACCCGGGTACCCCCAAAAGGATAGTACCTTTAATAAATGGTGTTATGAAACCTGGAGAAACACATGCGGCATAAGAACGCCTACCTCATACCGTTCATAAAAATGAATTCAAAATGGACAGCCTTAAACACAACACTTGATGCCATGCAACTTCTAGAAAAAAACATAGGAAAGAACCTTATTATACAGGTCTTGGCAGTGATGTGTAGAACATGACTGCAAAAGCACAAACAAAAAATGAAGGACCAACAAGTAGGACTACATCAAATGCAGAAGGACAGCAAAGAAATAACATTTTGGCAAAATGAAAAGTCAGCCTAGGGGCACCCAGGTGGCTCATTCAGGTAAGCGTCCAGCTTTGGCTCCGGTCATGATCTCACGGTTCGTGGGTTCAAGCCACACATCGGGTTCTGTGCTGACAGCTAGCTCAGAGCCTGGAGCTGCCTCAGATTCTGTGTCTCCCTCTCTCTCCGACCCTCCCCTGCTCACACTGTCTCTCTCTGTCTCTCAAAAATAAATAAAAACCATTAAAAATTAAAAAAAAAATTTTAAAAGTCAGCCTGCAGAAAGGAAGAAATATTTGCAAATTACATCAGATCAGAGGTTAATATCTGAAATGTGTAAAGAACTCTATGAACTCAAAATGAAAACAAACAATATGATTAAAGACTTATCAGATAGATACTTCTCCCAGAAGGACAGGCGGTGGCCAACCGACATGAAAAGATGCTCAGCATCACTCATCATCAGGGAAATACAAATCCAGCCCACGATGGGACACCTCCCCACTCCTGTCAGAACAACTACCGCTAATGACACAGCAGGTGTTGAAAACAGCATCCTGATGCATCGTTGGTAGGAATGTAAACTGGTGCCGCCAGTTTCAAGGATGAAGTCTGAAGCCTCCTCAAACACTAGAAATAGATCTCCTATAGGACCCAGCAATTCTACCTCTCGGGATATACCCAACGAAAATTTTTAAAAATTCGGTGAGATGTACGGACTCACATGTTTATTACCCCAGTATTCACAATAGCGAACATATAGACACATTCCAATTGTCCGTCAGCAGATGAATGGATGAAAAAGATGTGGCACCTCTGCACACGGAAATACTATTCAGCCATGAGAAAGGAGGATAGCCTTTCGTTTGTGAACACATGCATGGACATTGAGCACGTTATGCTAACTGGGATACGTCAGAGACAGATATGTCGTGTGTGGTATCACTTACACATGGCATCTAGTACAGACCCTGGAACGGTAGTTACCAGGAGAGGGGAGGGGGTAAGTGTGATGGTGTTTCAGTGTCCAGATGTATAATGAATGGTAAATAAGCCACAGAAATCTAATGCTCAGTATACTGACTACGGACACTAATATTGTACCAGAAATGTTTAATGTGATAAATATCATTGCATCAGCTACTGTACACCAATATATAAGAGTGTCACAGAAAGAGGCCACACACCTTACACTTACATGACGTTACCTGTCAACTTTACTCAGAAACTTTTTTACGTTTGTTTATTTCTTTTGAGAGAGAAAGTGCACACACATGCACATGGGAAAGGGGCAGAGAGAGATGGAGAGAGAGATTCCAAGCAAGCTCCATGTTGTCAGCACATAGCTCATGAACTGTGAGGCCAAAATCAAGAGTCAGATGCTTAACTGACTGAGCCACCCAGGCACCCCCACTCAGTATTTTTTGTTAAAGTGATTTATACTGCATTATATAACTTCATAAAATTAAATTTAATAGTTAAAAAGAGTTTTAAAAGTTCAAGACATTTGTTATTTCTATTGAGGTAGAGCAGATGGATAAAGGAAATAGCATGTAGATTAAGCTAAATTATACATTATATTCTCATTCTTCTCTTGGCTTATGAGTCCATAGATAATCATTATAATGTTAATGACAGATGGATGGATGATGGATGGGTGGATGGACAGATCGTTGGACAGATGGATAGATGGGTGGATAGATAGGCAGATGGATGTATGGATGAGTAGACGGATGGATAGATGGATGGTTGGACAGATGGATGGATGGGTGGATACATAGACCATTGAATGGATGGATCGATAGATGGATGGATGGATGGATGGATGGATGGATGGATGGATGGACGGACAGAATAAAACCATAGACCAATGATGCCAATGCATTTTGATTATCCCACATCTTTGCAGCTGAATTACTGAAAAAACAACCAAAATGTCATAGTAGATTTTATGTGTCTGAGCATGTTTCATTCTAACACATGTGTTCTGATATGCAAAGACCATGTTCTAGTGCTACTGTGTGTCATTGGTGAAATTACTCCTTATGTTAGTACATCGTTTTGCTGAGTGCTGCTGGCTGGCACATACTAGGGAATGCAGGGAATGCAGGGACTGTCCTTTGCTCTGCCCATCCCCTGAAGCCCCTGTTGGGCCAAGAATTTTAAATAGCTACTTCCCACCAACACCTTCGTTTCATTGAATTTTTGTTTAAGATGGCCTCTGAATGTAATCTTCTTAATGTGTACAGTGAGCGATCACATTAAAACTGTAAATAGCATGGTTTTACAAAAAGATGTGTTTTCTGAAAAGAAGGAGCAAAGAAGGAAGTTGAGTGAGGGACAAGTGTAAAGTGAATCTCACCTCCTGCCTAGAATACCTGAAGAGGCTAATGTCAGGGCTGGGGGCTCTCTGCTCGGGAACTAACTACACTGGGTGAATTCTTGTGCCAACACATGGACAGCTGTACTTGGCATTGGATGCCTTCATCCTCAGACAGTTGTGCAAAGGGAGACCATCAGAGGGAACCCATGCTGTGCGTCTCATCTGAAGGAGCCAGATGGGCATCTGGTGTCCTCATGTTCTTATGTCTTATACCTTCCCCTCCTCTTCCATAACAGCTTTAATTTATTCTAACTTCTCCATCTTCACCAGGACTGCCATATTTGAAATCCAGGGTTAGAGGCTATGAATTTTGTACTCACTGTTATGATCAAGAAAATTGGGGTTCTGTGGCCAGCAGGACATGACCCAATCTCCAGGGACCTACGTCTTTATAGAGAATTCTCTTTGCTTGAGTGTGGAACGATCCTGACCATACACTGAACTGTCATTCTCAGCATCAAATTCCTAACATGGCATGGTCGATTTCAAGAGAGAGAAATTATCCTCCTTGGGTGTGACTTAATCAGGGTAGACCTTCAAAAGACCTTCTTCAAAGAGTGAAAGGAATTCTACTATGAGAGGGAGGGTCCCCACTGCTGGCTTTGAAGATGCACAGGAAAGCAATGTAGGAGAATGCAGGAGCTGAGTACGGCCCCATCATGAAAACCACCAAGCACATGGATTTGAGTCCTCTAACCACAAGGCAGTGGCTTTTGCCACAACCACTCAGGCCTGGAGAAGGACCCTGACCTGCGCTCTTGTTGAGCTCAGGGTCCTTGCATGTGATTGTATGTGACGCTCAGGGAAAACCGTACTGATGATATGGAAAAAAAGTTGTCTCTGTGACAGGCTTTCTGGTCACCGCAAGATCAGTTTTGTTTTTCTTGAAACAACACTTTTACATCTAAATAGGACAACCCGTTCTTTTCCAGAACCAAGGTGCTCTCCCCCGCATTCCTGTAGAATTCCACATTCACAGATGACCCGTCTTACTTTTTCAGATTCCCACATACTATGTAACTGCAAACGGATTTTCTGAAATCTTTATAATTGGCTTACGTTTTGTTAGGAATGTGGAAACTGATCCCTTCAACAAGATATTTTAAATTGAAACCGTGCCAGAGATCTATGACCGAGACATTGTACTATAGAGGAACATAAACATTTATACTTTCTATTTCTGTAAGACTGTTTCACCTGCAACATCACAGATATAACATTACATTTTGTGTTAATATTTTGTTTTCTTATTTCAGACACTTAGAATATATATAGACTAGGGTTATTGGTATTTCTAGGGATGATTCTTTCAAATTAAATTCTTTTATTGTCAAAACTAAATACATGAACTGATGAAGGATATGGTTAAAATAAGCCATTCTTGAATATTGTCTACACTCCGGAAAACTCATGTGAATATACATCTTTAAATTGCATATGCGTGAATTTCAAGTAGGATATGTTATAGATGAAACATATTAGATTTTAGATCGCAATTTTGTCAATTTGAGAAAAATCATCTCATTTCTGTCAGTGATGACAGATCTGTCCAGTCATCTTTATGTGCTCAAGAAATGTCCAAACCAGGTAACTACTGCAAACTGAAATTTTCAGGACTTGTACTTTTGTATTTTAGAATTGTCAAAGACTTGTAATTAGAAGATTGACAGATGTTCTGTTTTAAATGTCCCTAATGAGTAGGTATATAGATGAAGATCCACAGTGCTTACTGTTGAGATTCAAAGATTTATTAGTTTCTAAGACATGTTGCTTACTAAGGTTGACCAGAAGGCTGAGGAGGATGTAGGGATTTGGTATAAAACTTTCTCAATTTCTGGGCTCCCTGAGGAATATTTCTTCGTTCTCCCTGGAGAAAGCACTCAAGTAAAGACATTCCGTCTCTCACTTTCTTGTTGACATTCTGGGAAACAAAAGAAATAATGGCCAGAACTACTTCACTTTACCATGTAACATGAATGTTTGTCTCATTGCCTAGTTCAAAGGGGCAGCTGAGATTTGCTGCCACTCTGGGGCCAAAAAGTGGCCAGCAGGGCTGTGAGGTTGTAGGGACACAGGAGCTACTGAAATAGCCTTAAGTCTGTGGGAAGCAGAGGTCAACACAAGGCTGGTGGGATGACATGTCACTAGATGTCCCCACAACTGGCATAAACCACAACTGTACTCCATCTTTAACGGAGTGTACAGAGTTCTACAGATAGATTCTTTGCAGAAGATCTGACTTGAAATGGATTCCCAAGGAAGGATCAGGAAGAAGACTTTTGCTATTCTGGTATCAAAGGTGGGATTCACCAAGGTGACATTCAGAAAGAATATGGTGGTGACAACACTGGAAATTTCCATTTCTATCCTCCCAACCAAAGTTTCCCAGTGTAAGTTACTCTTCTCCTATCAGTCCTACAAATCATGCACATTCCTTGAATTTAAAAAGAAGTGGATTTACACTACGGAGTATCAGATGCCTGAAACAACCAAACAAGTTGAACGAGCACAGGTCGAAAATGAATTCTGTTCCATTCCACAAAATTCTGTGTCCAGATACAGCTTATGGGAGATTCCAAAATCCTAGAGTTCTGATTGCTCCATCCCTTGGCAGGAGAATAATAACAATGGCCACGTCGACTCAGAGGGACTCATGGCATCTTAGAAGGGGCTGAAATCCAGCATGGCACCAGATGATCAGAATGGTCACACTCCATGGGAACACATGGAACGTGGCAGAGGGTGAGTTTACCCTGATGGTACCAAAAACATTCAGGGCACTGGCCAACACAGTCCTACTCCTGAAGACCTGATGGGAATTGGCATGCTTCAAAAGATGCCTTCTTGCTAGAGGAGGAATTCCAGAGTCCAGATGTTCCTTCAGCTTCTACGCTGCCCATTTCCCCAACTAAGTGGGTAAAACCATGGAAAAAGTGCTTCGTGCAAGGAACTGAATTCACGAAAATAAACTTCCAGCCCCTTCGTTGAACTGGGGGCGACAAACAAAACTTTGGTTAGTGTAGAACAATGCATTTCCCACATGCATTTGGGGCCAGAGGCTCAGACCCAATAATATCAGCGTTCCCTTTAAATTCTTCCTTCCATGAAGTGTGCTTTGACTATTTTAGAGGCAAATGTCACTAAATCCCCCTCTCTTACTGGGCACCCGTTAGCATGCTCCCAGGGACTGCTGTGGGTTGTTGAATTCTATTACAAAACATGGAAAATGGTCATTTTCAGATTGCTGACTTGTAGGAAAACTAGTAATAGATCTTCAGGGGACAAGTCTTTATAAATAGCAGCATGCAAATGACTGACAAAGTTAATGCTCGAGACGATGTTGAGTCTACCCTTGAAATTTCCTTAGAAAGCAGTGCTCAGAGTTTCTTCTCTGCTGAAAGTCTCAGGTACTCTGTTGGTAATTAGATATCGATTCCACCTGCCAATGCCCATTCTGCCATGAATCTTCTTTCACGAAATGACAAATATATCCAGTCAGAAGTCATCCTGAAGCCAAATCCAAAGGAAAACATTTTATTTACATCATGTCTGTGGGGAAAGAAAATTAATCTAATCAGAAATTAAAAGGTGGAGATAAGTTTTGAACATAAATTACATCAGTACGAGGAACCTAATGTAATTGTTTCACCCACTAGGCTTTCAGTGAGAATCTATGTTCTCTCTCTGAGGGAAAATAAAGCCCAGTGTTTCAAGGTCAGTGGGTCGCCTCACTCCTACCATCTTGAATATGGGAAGGAGTTAATAGTTTGCAAAACAGAGCATTTCATGTGGATTTGCAAGACAGAAATATGAAGCGTAATACACATACATTATAGACACTCTTATTTGAATATTCCCACACTGTCTCTTGTATTGCTTTTTCCCCTTTATGCAAAAAAAAACACTTAAAATATTATCTACCCTGACATGTTTAATTTTCTTCATCATTATGAGATGACACTCTTTATTATATTCTTGTATTCAAGTCATTTAATCATCCATTTATCAACTATATATTAACATTCTATGATGGTTATGGAATAGTATGGATTATGGACTAAGGTTGGTGCCAGATAGTAGGAAAAGACTCATCGACAGGTGATCCCTGTCCTCACGTAAAAAAAAAAAAGTTATTTTTAAAGGAAAATGAGGAATGCAACCTCATAAAAATGAAAAAAATATTACTGTTTGTAAGCCTGTGTGAAGACAATGGAAAGACCAGTTCCATTCTGGGTGGGGGGAAAAACATTCACAAACTCCATTTCCGACACAGGACTAATAGCTAGAATACATAAAGAACAGTCAAAGACCGAACAAAAAAAATACCCCACAAACAGGCAGAAGACGGAAGAGTTTTAGGACAGTGGAATTCTTCGATGTGCTATGGTCATGGTGGATTTATGTCATCATACATTGTCAAAGCCCGTAGAGAATGTGCACCGCCAAGTGTGAACCACAGATGTCAGTGAAGAGCAGACTCTCTGAGCTCCTGCATGCAGGTGAGAGGCCCATGAGGGAACTCTCTGCATTTTCTTCACCGTTTATCTGTAAACCGAATGCTGCTCTAAGGAATGCAGTCTATTAATTTTTTCAGGAACAAAAACATACGTCAACTAGGGTAGCCACATTTTCCTCATTTCACCGTGGACTTGGCGAAAATCTCTTCATGTTTGGCACATGGAAAATGCCGCCTTCAACCAAAGGCCGAGTGAACAGACTTTGTAACGCTGCTGGTCACTGACGGAGCCACAGTCACCGCAGCCTGAGGTGTTGCTCTGGGTCCACACACCTGGACCTTTGCGTCTGCACTCATCTGTTTTCTCCTCATCCCTTTTCCTCTCTGCACACAACCAGCTTGCACAGAGAACATGACAACGTTTCACAGGCTCGTCCTCAGAAGGGAGACTATTTCCTCCCTCTACAGGTAGCAAGCAATGTGACCAACCTTTGCTCCGAATGCGTGACTTACACTTAACGAAACTCTATGATTTGTGATTTCAGCTGCCCCTAAAATGCTAAGATCACAGCTGAACTTTGCATCTTATGAAAAGACAAATGGAGATCCTTGATCCCAGCCAGAACCAAGCTCTTAAGAGTTTGATTAAAAATGAACGGGCTGGGGTCACTCACTTGCTTTCTACCTACTTAGCACACTGGCTCGTGCAATTTCAATCTTGACTTAACGCAAACCTAATTCTTGAATGAAATGGATTGCCACTCACACTAAAATTACTCCAGATAAATGGCCGGCGGCCAGAGGCACACTAAGTTTAAAATAAGTCTTGTAATACATAGGAATGTTTGAAAGATGTGAGGAATGAGTGTTAATGTGGGAAAACAATGTAGAATTGGTGAAGACTCAATTTTAGGTGGCTCACCCCAAAAGAGTAAGGCATTTTTATCTTTTCCATAACATGCAATAATCACTTTGAAGTTACTTTGGAATTTAGAATAAACTATTCTAAATATGACTATAATACTTAGTATTGGGAGCCTGATAAGATGAAAGTTAAAATACAATGTCATAGTTACTTTTATGATTCATACTTACCTACAAATTCAAAAATGGTTATTGTGTTATTTCTAAGAATAATGAATTAGTAACTCTACCTCAAGCTGGTAATTGAAGTATTTTTTCCAAAGGGCATGTACCCCCTACATTTTTCAGGTCATACTAAATATTTTATTCTTTACAGATGAAGTTTGCTCATTAATGTTCTGAGTCATTCTTTACCCATAAACGGCAACTGGATGAGATGCATTAAGTGGAATTGAGTCCAAAGCGTAATAATATAAATGTTAAACAAACAAAAATCTCCACCCGACCAGAATGCCGTGTCTACATTTGATGTTCTGGAGAAAGATATAAAAGACCAATGTTAGGAATTATTCCATCCATCATAACCCACAGAAAAAAGTTTACATACGGGTGATCCTTGAACAGCACAGTTGGTAGGGGCACAGACTCCCCTACGCAGCTGAAATCGGCATGTATTTTGACTCCCCCAAGAACTTAACTACTGTTGACCAGCACCTTTACGTAGAACATAAATAGTTGATTAACATTTGCATTATACACTGTGTTCTTACAATAAAGTAAGCTAGAGACAAAATGTTATTAAGAAAACCATGAGTAAGAGAAAGTACATATACAGTACTGTACTGAATTTATTGAAAAAAATCCATAAGTAAGTGGACCGTCACAATTCAAACCCACATCGTCTTTTAGGATGCAAATTTATAGCAGTCGGACAATGAAGAGAATACCCAAAAAGTAATCATGCACATGAATGTTGAAATGTAACAGTAATCTCAGAATTGTTACGTATTCTACTGTAGATATAGCCTTGATGAAACATATACCTTAGTTCCAGCTTTGCCTTTTATCTTTATCTTTTTTTTTTGTCTTTTTGGTTTCCTTTGGAAAAGAGTTTAGGAATGGTTTCTTCAAATGCTAATGCTTCCTTTGCCCCAGATGTAAATGAAATTTTAAAAGGTCGTTCATGAACGTTCCTCGGAGCTGTTTGAGACCTCCCAAAACCCATATGTTGAAGCCCTAAGCCCCAGGACGTCAAAATGGGTCTGGATTTGGAGGTGGTCTTTAAAGACGGGATTAGGGTAAAATTTGGTCAGTAAGGTGGGCCTTGATCCCATAAGAATGGCGTCCTTATAAGAAAACAAGATTAGGACACAGACATGGAGTGACAACCACATGAGGACCCAGAGAGAACATGGCATCTACGTGCCAAGGAGAGTGACCTCAGGAGGAGCCACACTGCGCCCTGCCTGCGTCTCACACTCCCAGCCTCAGCCCTGCCTGGACCTCAGACTCCCGGCCTCCAGGACTGCGATAACAAATGTCTATTGTTTAAGCGGCTCAGTCTGGGGCACTTTGTTACGGCAGCGTGAGCTGACTCATACAGGGTCCATGTGCAGTTCTCGACCATAAGTACGGTGTGCGGTCATATTCAGGACGGTGATTCTGCGAGGAAGGGGCATAGTCTACCCTCGACTTTATTTCAGAGGCACAAATAGGACCAGTGGTGAGTCACACACACTGCTGGTGATGAAGAACCCACCTCACACCATTTCCTGGGCTGCCGATTCTCTTTCGCCAGTTTGGAAGGCCTTCATGAGATGTCTCTGTCCCTCCATGAAATACTCCTTCAGCTCCCCAGATGTCTGCCTCTCAGACAAGATGCTTTCAACTTCTATGCCTGTCTCTAAGAGTAGCCAGTAGCTTTTTTTTATGTTTGCTTTTTTCGGGTTTTGTTTGATCTTTAATTAGTTTCTTTTTATTCTGAGATAATTATAGATTCACACACAGTTATAAGAATTAGTAGATATCTCATCTATCTATTAGTAGATATCTCTTTCCCCCATGGTAGCATCTTGTCAAGTTACGAAGTCATGTCATCACCATGGCGTAGATCTGAATAGAGCCAAGACGGGGGTCATTTCCATCAAAGGACCCTCACGATGCCCTTTTAGGCATGTATGTACCTTTCTCACTTTCTCAGGCCCCCCTAAACCTAGAAACCACTAATCTATTCTCCATTTCCTGACTTTATTTTTCATTTAAAGAAGGGAATGTAACTGAAACTGGACAGAATGTAATCTTTGGGGATTGACGTTATCCAGTCAATAATTCCCTCTTGATAATTTATCCAAGTTGACACAGGAATCGATAATTCATTCCGTTTTATTGCCGAGTTATATGACTGTGGAAGTTCCTCGTTACCTATGGGGAAACCCTGGGTGGCGCAGTCGCTGAAGCATCCGTTTCTTGATCTTGGCTCAGGTCTTGATCTCAGGGTCTTGAGTTCAAGCCCTGTGTTGGGCTTGGCACTGGGCATGAAGCCTACTTAAGAAGAAGAAGGAGAAGAAGTCCCTCATTTGTGTTCAAGACCCCCATGGATGCCTGAAATCACAGATAAGTAAGCAACCTAAGGGCATAGGTTATGTCTTTTCTTACGCACCCACACTGAGGACTAACTTTGATTTATAACTTAAGCACTTGGCTGGCACAAATGCCCAAAAGCTCTGGGTTGTACGGTAGCCACTTGATTTCATCTTTAGAGAAATGACCAAACTTTTCCAGAGACACCATTCCGTTCACGTTGCCATGGAATTAGATGCATGATGCCGTTTCTGTACCTTGTGGCCAGCATTTTACGAGCTCACGTTGGGGGTTTCTTCTGGTCGTTCCCATCGGTAGGCGGTGGTGTCTCCCTGTAGCTTTAATTTGCAATTTCGCTGATGCCTGATGACAATGAATCTCCCTTTCCATACAACTTCTATGTCTGCCTTGGTCCCGTTTTATAGTCGGGTTGTGGGACTTTTTTTTGTAACTTCTTATAGTTTATCAATTTATATTGAGAGAGAGAGCACAAGCGAGGGAGGGACAGAGAAAGATAGAGAGACAGAGAGGAGAATCCCATGCAGATATTATGCTGTCAGTGCAGAGCCTGGCATGGGGCTCGATCCTACGATCCTGGGATCATGATCAGAGCTGAAATCAAGAGTCAGATGCTTACCTGACTGAGCCACCCAGGAGCCCCGAGGATTGTACGATTTTCTTTACTGTTGAGTTTAGAGAATTTCCTTTTTCTTAATGTTTGTTCACTATTGACGCAGAGAGAAACAGAGTGTGAGTGGCGGAGGGGCAGGAAGCGAGGGAGACAGAATCTGAAGCAGCTCCAGGCCCTGAGCTGTCAGCACAGAGCCCCATGCATCAGACGCCTAACCGATCGAGCCCCACCCAGGCACCCAGAGTTTAGAGAATTTCTTATATATATTCTCGTTGGTCCTTTGCCAGATCTGTGAACTGCAAATATGAATATTATTAAATTTTTAATGTTTTCTTCTTAATTTTTTAGTCTCCTTATTAAGTTTCAAACAAGGAGAATTTTGAGATCTGACTTCTCTGCGATTTTCTTTTCATACTCATTTTGTGAGGAGAAATATTTTATATGAGTTCTGATTCCTTATGTATTTTTACTATAAGAAAAAAATAGCTATGTTTGCCACATAATTTATTAATTCAGCTTTATTCAATGGCCTAAGTGTGTTACCATATATTTTATGTTATTTCCCTGGTTAAGGATATTCATGAATTCCAGAATTTTCCCATGATTCACCTTGCTACAGTTATAGTCTTCTTTTATAACATAATGTGGATCATAACATAAACACACGAATGAGGAAAAAACCCAATTTTATAATATTTTATTCTCCTGTTCACATTACTGAGCAGATATTTTATGATAAACAAGCCACCACTGTATGTATTTGGTGGAGCATGTGCCAAAACTCATGCAGTGAACAAAATCAGAACGACCATCACAGCAGACACATAACTACTGATTAAAATTTGATACTATTCCTAAAGGTAATCATGGGAAAATCACCCAAGATATCAGGAATACAAGGAAATACCCTAATTTGATAAATATGCCTACAGAACTCCAGCCTCACTGTTATACTTGGTCATGAAACGTGGGGACATCTCCCTTCAAAATTAGGGACAAAGGAAGTTTATCTGTTATCTTGATGCATGTTTGGCATTTTGGGTAAAATTATCATTGCCACAGGGGGAAACAATGCAAATTTTAAGAAGAAAACAGAACACTGATGTGTCAGTCAAAAAAAGGGACAGACACATTTTTCAATTAATAACTCAGCAGTTGTTTGATATAAGATCAATACAATCATAAAAAATTGCAAATTTTTTCCTACTTGACACTAGACAGTCATATCATGCTTTTTTAAAAAATGAAAATCATTTACAATAACAACAATGTCCACTTTACGTGGGCATTAATCCAGGAAAAACGACACGGGTTTTTGAGACTTTTGGAATAAATTATAACATTGGTTAAAAATGCAAAGAATTGATTTATTCTTAATACTTTTGAATCTCTTTTATTTATTTTTTTACCATCTTTATTTATTTTTGAGAGAGAATGACAGAGCACGAGCCAGGGAGGGGCAGAGAGAGAGAGGGAGACACAGAATCTGAAGCAGGCTCCAGGCTCTGAGCTGTCAGCACGGGCCTGACTTGGAGCTCGAACCCACGGACCGTGAGATCATGACCTGAGCCGAAGTCGAACGCTTATCCGACTGAGCCACCCAGGCGCCCCTGTACTTTTGAATTTATGCTTATTGTCTGTGACTTTTCTTTACACAGGGGCTTTTTCAAGAATGACTGTCAGGGGCGCATTGACAGCTCGGAGCCTGGATCAGCTTCAGATTCTGTGTGTGCCCCTCTCTCTGCCCCTTCCCTGCTCACGCTGCCTCTCCCTCAAAAATAAACATCAAAAAAAAAAAAAGAAGAAGAATGACCAATGATCCTCGACGAAAGAAGTCAGAGAGATAATCACACACCAACACTGATCCCGCAGGGGCACCTGGGTGGCTCAGTTGGTTAAGTGTCCAACTCTTGGTTTGGGCTCAGGTCACTCATGAACCCACAGCTTGTGAGTTCCAGCCCTGCATTGGGCTCTGCTTGGGATTCTCTCTCCATCTCTCTGCCCCCCCCTCAAAAGAAATAAATAAGTAAATTTTTTTTAAAAAGAATGACTATAAGATGATGATCACATGTTAGTGTAGCAATTGGCAGTTGTGCAGGACGGCAGGATCTAAAATATCCATAGATAGAGTCCCATCCGAGAGGAAAGAACTTCTGAAAAATGGAGAAAATTCCTGCAGGAACCTGTAGAGAAAGAGAAAGAGAAAACTCTCCTTCCAAGTTTACATATGTGATGCTGTGTGAAAACCACAAGCCACAGTGGCTGTCTCTCTTATGGATATGTGTTTCCAGAATTCCTATTCGATGAAAGATACACATTTCCTGAGACTTGACCATGATCCAGCCTTTGGTGGCTTCCTTACACCGAAGGAAAGAAAAATGTCGGCACTGACCTTGCCCAGTAGAGGCAAGAGGTGATAGGTGATGCTTGGCATGACCTTGAGGTCGTTTCAGACTTCCAAGCCAAAAGCACTCTGGTTGCTAGATCAACACAGATATCGCGCGACGAACCATCCAGAGGATGAACTAGCGCGCTACGTAGCAGCAGAAAACCCGGAAAAGCCGTGGACATGCGTTAGCAACGCTGAGCTGCGGATCCCCAAAGCAAGCTGACGTTATCGCTGTGTGCATGAGCACATGGATCTGAGCATGCGTTTTTAAGCAGCCTAATTATGGGATCAGCGTTGTGTAGGTCCTCATCTGCAAACAAGAGGGCTGTGCGAAGGACTTAAACACTCAAGTAGTATTTCCGGACGTGATGTATACGAGGCACATTGACTGTTTGCGGAAGATAGTGAGACGTGTGAGCATCTGAAAGCCCATCAGGATGGGGGAGGGGCACCAGCTCCCGGGAAGAGAGGTGGGATGGGAAGGAGGTACCTGTTGATGTGAAAATCAACTTGTGTCCCCAAGTTGTTAGAAAAGGAGATTGTAATTCTGCAGGTGTGCGATGTGATCTCAGACAGACCTTTCTAACTCCTGAGAGATCTTGACTTGATGGCTCTCAAGGATTCCACTCAGAAATGGGCGAAACAAATGAAAACCCATGTCTCTTGATCCGTATCTAGACAGTCTTTACCACGTGGCAAGTGTGGTGACCGGGGCCGGGTCGCAGGTAGATTCCACATCCCTGGTGATAGGCGCTGTCTCTCTCTGGACATTGCTCATCAGTGCTCATGCTTGTAAAAAGTGCACAGCATTTTATACGTATTGCCCGTAAGGTATTTTTATACGAATGGTTGGCTTTGATCAAATGTAGTCTTTCATCAAACGAGGAAAAAAAACACATATTTTTTCCAACCACGTACTAGAAAGTTGACTCATTTCAAACCAGATTTTCTCAGTATAAAAGCAGATGCCTTCCTCTGTTATGGGCACAGATGCTCAGTAAAGTAATGTTAGCAGAAATGTGGCCACTCAGTCTTCAGGAAGAATTGTACCATTTATTTATTTATTTAATATTTATTTATTTTTGAGAGAGAAAGAGACAGACAGAGCATGAGCAGGGGAGGAACAGAGAGAGAGGCAGACACAGAATATGAAGGCAGGCTGCAGGCTCCGAGCTGTCAGTGCAGAGCCCAGCATGGGGCTTGAACCCACAAAGCATGAAGTCATGACCTGAGCCAAAGTCAGACATTTAACTGACTGAGCCACCCAGGTGCCCCGATAATTGCACTTTTTTGAGCAAAACTCTGCACAAAGAACACTGTGGCCACTGCTGAAACAAAACACCTAGCAATTCTGCAGGGCAAAGTGGAAGAAAACATTCTATTATTTTGGAATAACATATATTTTACCTGGTCATAAAGAAGCGTAGCTTTGAAATAAACGGCCGTGCTTTTTAAACACAGTCATCAAACGGGAATAATTTGGGACCCATTTTGTAGGATTTCTCTTCCTATAAAGCGTCACGAAGCTCTCCTTCAGTGAAGCCATTAACAGGGTCGTTGTACATCTTGTTTTCAAATTGCATCAGGATGTGTTGGCTCAGTTACATCCTCGAGAGTGAATTTTAAAGAACCTACATGTGATCGTTTCGTCCACGAAACACCTTAGTAATGAGGCGAATTCCTTGGCAAATTGTTGCTTGCACTGATTAACTTTTTAAAAAATAACTTGGCAGATCACAGTCCCACGGCTACCTGGGAGGAAATGTGGGAAGTATAACCTATCACAATCACTGCTCCTTTCTTATAATTGTGTATTTATGAAACGCTAAACACGGAGATAGTTTTGGCTCTGGGACTGGCACGCTCTGAATTCTAAGCACTGCCTTTCACTTAGGCTTCCTATCCTCTAATGTAGAATCCCTCAATCTAAAAGTACAAGCATGCAGCAGTTATTAAGCTGTGTCATTCCATACAATGTGTCTTTAACATTTATCTCAGGAGGGGCGCCTGGGTGGCTCAGTTGGTTGGGCGTCTGACTTCGGCTCAGGTCATGATCTCAAGGTTCATGAGTTCGAGCCTTGCGTCAGGCTCTGTGCTGACAGCACGGAGACCGGAGCTGCTTCGGATTCTGTGTCTCCATCTATGTCTGCCCTTCCCCTGGTCATGGTCTGTCTCTCTCTGTCTCTCAAAAATAATAAATAAATGCTTAAAAATTTATCTCAGTAGGCAATACTTTCACGTTTCAAAATTTAAAAAACAAATGAATAAACAGATACAATATTGGGAAGCCTCACCTGTCTACATGCCCCATACAGACAGCCCTACGGGCCCCAGTAATTAGGTACATTTTTGTATGTTGCCCCAGTATTTTGATGTACTTATAATTCAATATGACCATACATGCAAAGGAATAAACACAAATGTATATTTAAGTGTGCAAAGAAGTGTGCATGCGTATATATATTCATATGCCACGTGCCCTGTTTGGGGTAGGGCTTCCTGAACCCGGTCCCTTTATCCAGGTATGTTCTCAAAGGAAATCATTGGTCCAGTGGGCAAAAGCCTTTGTCATCTTAACCGTTTTTATGTATTGTATCCGTCCTGCCAAAAGTACAGGACAGTGCCCCTCTCCCTACAGCTCCGCCATCAACACCTGCTGTATAACTTCCGATCTTGACAATCAAATACAAAAACACGCTCTTGATTTGATCTTGCTTTCCAGTGTTCGGAGTCAGGTACTATTACAATCCGGCGTATTTGAGATGGTTGCACACACACCATGCACGCGCGCACACACACACACACACACACACACACACACTGAGGCACAAAATGCCTATGAGCTCCCACAAGGGTATCAAGCTGGGACCAGAAACATAGCCCATTGGTTTTCCACGCCAGGTACCATGTTGAACTGCAGGGAGCATCCCGCCTGGACAAGGTCATGTCCATGTCCTTCTAAGCTCAGTCTGCCTCATTCACACCAGCAACTCCTTTCTCCTCAGACAAGAAGACTGTTGAGCCTCCAATTTCTCTTCTCCTGCAAGCGTCTTAAACAGCTTGCCCCCTGGTCCTGGACTCCGACATTCAGATTTGTCCCTCCTTTGAATGATCACCTGTCTGTGCCCGTTGGCACTCTTGCAACAAGAGGGGGAGCCTTTCAGGACACATGCCTTTTAGAGTTCCTGTCTTTGCGAAACTCTCTCGTTGCTACTCGCATTGAGGTGGTCTGGAGCACCATCAGGGATTAGTCTTCCCTTTCCTAGTCAAACCTGTTTTCCCTCCAGCAGTGTCTACAAATGTTCCCGAGAACCTGAAAAGTGCTGTCGTTCATTCGTGTAATTTATTCTTCCCTCCCACTTAACCTCTCGCGTGCCCCGAGCATTCCAGGTACTGACCAGGTCATCTGCCCCTGCTTTGCGACCCAGTAACTGGTTTCTTCATGGCCACTTGGCGTCTCCCAGTGGGAAACTTGGTCCAATTGCAAAGGGCTTTCATTACGGAGCCCAACAGTATTTTAATACGAGATTTTTTGTTTAATTTTTTAAATTTTTTAATGTTTTTTTTAATTTATTTTTTGAGAGACAGAAAGAGACAGTGTGAGCAGAGGAAGGTCAGAGAGAGAGGGAGATACAGAATCTGAAGCAGGCTCCAGGCTCTGAGCTAGCCGTCAGCACAGAGCCTGATGCGGGGCTCGAACCCATGAACGGTGAGATCATGACCTGAGCCAAAGCCGGACACTCAACCGACTGAGCCACCCAGGCGCCCCTCGATACAAGATTAAGGAGAAACCTTGAAAATCAAACATCCTTGCATGTAGAAGAAAGGCCAACACCTCTGTCTCGCAGGCTGCACCTTTCATGGTACCAAAAAATAAATAAAAAACTTTACATTAAATTAATGAAAATATAGGTATTTAATCGCCACGTGTACACTGTGCAGTTTTGCACAGACTATATACCCGTGTATATCCATGTAACACATGTCTACTCTGTGTGTTATACCTTGTAAGAAGTCTACAATACATGAGCTCCTATGTTACATTAAAGCAGTATGTACCATATGTTAGTATATGCCATATGATAGGTATTAATCTATAGTATACACTATAATGCTGTGTATTCAAATTATACTATACTACTTATATACTACAGTAGATGCATATAATGTGCATGTATATATGCATACACGAAATTATAGATAATTTTCTTACATGTATGTATGTGCGCATGCACCCCACAGACCATTGCTGCATCTTCTTCATTATGTTGAAAGCAAAAGTAAACATTTCTACCTCTTTTGTACGTGGCAACATTTCCTGATTTTTTTTTTCAGAATTCCTGAAAAAGCACCGCAAACATAAATCAGAGGGAAGTAATTTTACGATCAGCATTTCAGAAACCCTGCCAGTATCCCTTAAGATTATTAAGGATGCATTTGCATGAGCCAGGCTCCCTCCCGTCCCTAATTTTTATCAGGTGTGCTGGCTTCAGAGCAGCTGATGTGGTTTTGATTTCCCCAGTGGCTCCTGAGACACTGCAAGGTTTCAAATCAAGGGAGGTTTACTCCCCTAGAATGAGAACGAGCAAATTTATTTCCTGCCAAGAATTCAGGAGTGCTTGAGAGAACAGAGTGTGCTTTCCCAAGAGTCTTGGGCAGAATATCTCTAACAAACATGTGGAGGGGTTAAGAGAGACTTCTTTATTCCCCAGTGTTTTCAGAAATGGTTCAAGTTTTCCCGTGTGCTAGATCAGGTCTGTCATGGCTCAAATCTCACACTGGCGTTCAGAACAATGCAAATGACTGTGTCCTAGGAAGTAAACCCCATTAAGAATTCCCCTTTATCACGTAGGAGTAAGCCCCATTTCCCACGAAAGGCCCCGTAGGAGCAATGGCTTCGACAATAGCTATTGGGAGAGGATGACCCCCAAGGTCAAGTTCATGTCCCCTCATCCCTGTGCCTGAGGACTATTGCAGCACCATGTTGCGTGACTACATCTCCGCTCACCCCTTCTCTCCAGCACCGGGGCTCGGGTTCAGAGTTCCTACACTATTTCGCTTTGTGCGTGTGGCCTGGGGATCTTTGATCTTGGTCGGTAGGTGGTAGATTGAGGGTCTTCTATCCAGGTCTCTGATGTTCTTGATGTCTCAGTCCCTCTGCTGGAATCCTGTGTTTCTCAGGGCTGACAACACGAGGCAGGAGCTACTCTGTCCCCATTGGTAGAGCTCTTCGTAGGGTTTGGCATTTCCAAACGGGTTATGGAGTCAGAGCTTCCAGACTTTGATTCTCCAAGAGTCTTGACTTACTGAGCATGGAAATGGGCCAGGGGCCAGGTACTGTATGGAGCATACTATTTTGGGGGCTCAGCGAATCAGGAGTAGCACTTGAACAGGGATTCCCAACTCGGTACCATGTTGCCCCCCCCCCCCCAACTCAGGATCATTGACCAATATCAGGAGATGTTTTTGGTCATCCCATTTCGGAAGGAATCCTGGTGGCCCCGAGTGGTCAGCTCCCAAACATCCCGGAGGGCTCAGATGTATCGTCCTATAGCTCAGAAAGTCGACAGTGCTGAGGGTGGGAAATGGCCAGGGACATGGTGGACCAGCAGTAAGACTGGATATTTACAGGCATGAAGCTGGGGAAGGACAGAGACTCTGTCAGTGAGAGTGGTCTGTGTTCGGGTTCTGTGGGAGTTGGGAATATAGAGAATCATCGGCTGAATCTTGGGATTTGTTACAAGTGCCGTAAGGGTCAGGGTCTGCACTCAGCCCACTGATAGTCTGGCTTCTCTGCTAGCTGGTGCACTCCAGATCTTGGGACCGGGATTCTTTCTCAGTGCCTGAGGACACTTTCTGATGATGGCCTGGGTGTGCTCATGAGGGTTTGGGGAAAGGCCCTGGAGGAAAGGACACAAAGAGGGTTGGCAGATGGCCGGCGTGCTTGGGTCTGGCCTCACCAGGCACAGACTTCTTCCTGTATCAGGAAGCACTGTTCAGACCCATAAGAACCTAGGAACATCCGTCATTGTGTTGATGGACCTCTCTATTCTTGCTCAACCTTGTGGCTTTGCTGGGCCTTGTTTATTAGCGTCATTGGATAACGGGGCAGAATGAAGACGTGTGTAACTTCATGCCACAAACACCCCTTTGTGTGTGTTCATTGGCTGGAGGGTAGACCAGATCTTGACTTGGAGAGATTTCCTCTGAAGGCCTCACACGAGAAGTCTGGGTTGGGTTTGTTTTCCAGCTTTATTTATCTTTATAGCTAAATACACGTGATCGATGCTTTCCCCCAAAGAGATCTGGGTGACGTTATGATTGCACGTGAATCAGGTGCCAGTGTGCGTTGGCTATGATGAAGGGTGTGTCCTGAGCGGGCGCAGAGAATGGACCCAGTTCTCTGGACCCAAACGATAACCGTGTCTTACCTTGTTTAGGAATTCCTACCGGAGGCCCGGCAAGATCCGGGAGGACTCCCTTAACCCAGGAACTCATTATTCCAGCCAAACGAGGCCGATACACAATGAAACCTGTACTTTGCTGGGCTTTCAGAATCAACTTGATACTTGACAGCAAATGTGTGATTTAAAATTGATCAAAATTGTTAAATTTTAAAAACCACCGTGCAAATGTCAATTTTTAAAAAACGTGTCAGAGTTTACCAACATCGTTTAAGTATTGTTCTTCCTTGGGACACCTGAGGGGCTCAGTCGGTTCAGCATCTGAGTTCGGCTCAGGTCATGATCTCACGGTTCATGGATTTCAGCCCCACGTCAGGCTCTGTGCCAACAGCTCAGAGCCTGGAGCCTGTCTTCAGATTCTGTGTCTCCCTCTCTCTCTGACCCTCCCCTACACATGCTCTGTCTCTGTCTCTCTCAGAAATAAATAAACATGAAAAAAAAATTCAAATAATCCAAATAGTAGGTTCCCATTTGCAGAAGAATTATTTCTTAACATGAGAGAACATGGGTTTCACTCTCCCAGAAACATGATCTGAGTCAGGTTCCAAGTCAGATACTTGATCCTTAATTTATTCACACATGCTTCAAACTCTCTGGACTTGACAGTGTTCTTTGGGACCACTATGTCTTTAAAGTCTTATTTATTTTGAGAATGGAGGCAGAGAGGAAGGGAGAGAGAAAATCCGAAGCCAGCTCCACGCCGTCAGTGCAGAACCTAACGCAGGGCTCGAACTCACCAACTGTGAGATCATGACCTCACCTGAAATCAACAGTCAGACGCTTTACCGACTGAGCCTCCCAGAGGCCCGTGGGGCCACTATTTAAATCATTACATTGCTAAGGGAGGGAAGAAATGGTTTCATGCCATCACCACCTAATGTATGTAAAAGTCTCTTGGTAAATTATTCCAGGTCTCCGCATAAAAGGTCTGCCATTAATTAGATTCGGGTTGGGAATGCAAAACTCCACTGCAATTTTGTGGTAATTGGGAAGGCCCTCTCGGCCTGGTCTCCTCGGAGAGCGGACTAGACTAGTTCTTTCCCTCCTTAAGTAGGTTCTGAGTCTTTGCAGTTCTATCCTGAGGAAACAGTCTGGGTGTAAGACATTCAGTGACTGTTCAAGTACACTTCGCTACGCTGCTTGTTTCCAAATAACACAGCATGCTCTCGGGCCCCCTCTTTCTCTCCGCCTTTTCTCTCCCCTTTCAAAGACTTGTGCCTACACGGCATGTGGGGTGTTCACCTTCCCCCAACCGGCTTCCTCCCTCTCTTCTTCTGAGTAGCAAATTTTTGCCTCTACAATTCTAAACACAGTCCATACTTCATGATCCAAAGCAAATACCTATCTAGGGAGGCACAGGCGCTTGATGGAGACGCCCACCAGCTACATTTCCCTGCCACGCACTCCTCTTTTATAATAATAGTATTTATGGTTGAGCCTCGAATGACACACAGGATACAGGGGCCAACCCCCATGCAGTTGAAAATCCACATGTAATTTTTGACTCGCCCAAAACTTTCCTAATAGCCTCCTGTTGCCTGAACCTCTTTCCAATGACATAAGTGGTTGAATCACGTGTATTTGGATTTCTCCAAGCTGCGGAAAAGAAAATGTTATTAAGAAAGTCCTAAGGAACGGGCGCCTGGGTGGCTCAGTCAGGAAAGTGTCCAATCCTTGATTTCGGCTCAGGTCATGATGTCACAGATTGTGAGACCGAGCCCCAGATTGGGCTTTGTGCTGACATCATGGAGCCCGCCTGAGATTCTGTCTCTGCCCCTCTCCGCTTGTGCACATTAGAAAACATGGGGGAAAAAAAGGAAAGTCTACACACAGAGGCCTGCGTATTTGAAACCAGTATTGTTCCAGACTCAACTGTACGTGTGCAAATGAATGGAGACAGAGACCATATATTGTTATACACCCAGATGTGCCTTTTTTAAAACGTTTATTTATTTATTTTTGAGAGAGAAAGCCCAAGCAGGGGAGGGGCAGGGAGGTGGAGACACAGGATCCAAAGCAGGCTCCAGACTCTCAGCTGTCAGAGCAGAGCCCAACGTGAGGCTCCAACTCACAAAGTGTGAGATCATGACGTGAGCAGAAGTCACATGCTTCACTGAGTGAGCCACGTAGGCGTCCTGTCTGGGATCCTTAAACTCACTCGAGCCCGCATTGCATGCTTTCTGTGGAGGCGTCCTTCGCTGCCATTTATCACATCAGCATCCGAGAGCCTCTTCATGCTTTACCTACAAGGAATCAAAACCAGCATGGCGTCCTGTCCATTGGGCAGACATTCGACTTCCCCTTGACCTCTCTTTTGTTGTTTGAGTTCAAGGCCGTATCACTTAAAGTGATCGAATATCCCTGCTGGGGAGGGGGAAGCAAAATTATGACAAATGGGGTTGTCCTGAGTCTTTGCAAGCCCATAGATTTTACTGGATGGCTCAGCTGGTTAAGCGTCCGACTTTAGCTCAACTCGTGATGTCGTGGTTTGTGAGTCTGAGCCCCACGCCAGGCTCTGTGCTGACAGCTTGGAGCTTGGAACCTGCTTTAGACTCTGCGTCTCCTTCTCTCTCTGCCCCTCCCTTGCTCATGCTCTGTGTCTCCCTCTCCTTCTCGTAAAATTTTTAAGTGAGTCAACCAAAAATCTTCTGTCACGTCTCAGTGCAATTTGCTCTCAAAAGAGGTTCATCTTTATACATCAATCCATACTTATAACTCAGCACGTAATCAATGTCTTTAGGAAGTTCTCATTGATTCAGACCAGAGTATTGTTCTCCGTGCAGAGGGACGTCAATGTAACCGAGATGAGTCTGTTCTCATGACCTAATTTGGAATATTGCTGCATGGAGAAATAATCTGGTGATGATTCCCCCTTAAATAGCTACCATCAAGCCATTGAACAGTCCCCCTGGATTAAATAATCTAGAAAACAGTTTCCCTTGAAAATGTGCAATGTTCTCTCTAAAATAAAATTATAGTTGCTTTAGCTGTTTTATTCTTTGACTTTACAAATATGTGGCTTTGTAAACACATCTTTAAGAGCTCATTAATCTCTATATAGTTTTTTTCTGAATCTACGTGAGCCTTCTAATTTATAAAACGGTTACATATCATTACCTGCTACGTTACCTGATAGACCCCAGTCACTGTATTTGTGTTATCTGTCATTCTGACATGGTCCGTTCATGAGAAGTGTTTTAATTATTTTTGAGTGGGAGAAGTAAAGCAGCAAGTTCAAAGTCATCTGAGAGAGAACTTCCAAACCATCCTACAAAAACTGAACAGCGATGTGTCTCATGTGGTTTTTTTTTTTTAGTATATTAACACTGTTGTGTGTGTGTGTGTTTTTACTAAAAGAAGTGCAATCGTGTGGCTCTGTAAAAACACCTGTGTTGGGGAATCCACATTTACATCCTCCCCAGATTCATGTCTTAAAATCCAGATCTTTCCATTGGCCTTCAGAGGGGAGGCTGGGAACTGATTAGGTCATGCAGGTAAAGCCCTCGTGAATGGCACCAGTGACCGTGAGGAAGGACCCCAGGGGTCCCGACACACCAACCCAAACAGATCGAAGCTAATTAAAGCAATAATTATTTGTACGTACATAATTGCAGAAATACAAAAAGGAGGAATGTGAGATTAGGTATCTGATATCTACAAGAAATTTGTATCTAAAAAACTTAACATAACCTGTATTTTTAAATAACTTTTATTTTTTATTTACTTTGGTGAGCTCTGTGCCCAGTGTGGGGTTCAAAGTCCTGACCTCAAGATCAAGAGTCGCATGCTGAATTAACGGAGCCAGCCAGGTGCCCCTACAAGGAACTTTTAGATAAACATTTCCAAAACAAACTTTTCTTGAAGAATCATTGTGAGTTGAGGGAAAGAGGTGGTCAGACACTATAGGAGTCACGTGTGGAAATATACTCACTGTGTCGTTTTCTAGGAGAATATGACGATGCTTCCCTAAAATTCAGTGTCTTAATGAAATCTCAGGT
Organism: Suricata suricatta; assembly: GCF_006229205.1. Classification (NCBI taxonomy): domain Eukaryota; kingdom Metazoa; phylum Chordata; class Mammalia; order Carnivora; family Herpestidae; genus Suricata; species Suricata suricatta. Next base: position 2,290,673 of record NC_043717.1, on the reverse strand, counting down.
AACCATCAGAAATAGTTAACCTACGGATGCCTGGGTGGCTCGGTTGGATTTTGGGTCAGGTCTTGATGTCAAGTTTGTGGGTTCAAGCCCCGCGTCGGGCTCTGTGCTGACAGCTCAGAGCCTGGAGCCCGCTTCAGATTCTGTGTCTCCCTCTCTCTCTGACCCTCCCCTTCTTGTGCTCTCTCTCTCTCTCAAAAATAAACATTTAAAATAAGGAAGGAAGGAAGGGAGGGAGGAAGGGAAGAAGGAAAAGTTAACCTGGAGGCCCCTGGGTGGCTCAGTTGGTTAAGTGTCTGACTTCAGCTCAGGTCATGATCTCATGGTTCATGGGTTTGAGGCCCATGTCAGGGTCTGTGCTGACAGCTCAGAGCCTGGAGCCTGCTTCTGATTCTGGGTCTCCCTCTCTTTCTGCCCCTCCCCCACTCACGCTCTGTCTCTCTCTCTCTGTCAAAAATAAACATTTAAAAGTTTTTTTAAAGAAATGCTTCACCTAGTTATATTATTATTATAATACAGATGCAGGAAAATATATATACATGTATGCAATAAATAGATATGATATGTGCATCTAAATGCTCTAGGGAAATAAATTGTGCAAAACTCTACTTAGGATCATGGAGGCAATTCAGAAATTTCTTTTCTCTCTGATTCCCAAGGGTTTTGCCACCAAGATAACTAATGCAATGAGGTCGTTATTAGCAGAATTATGAGGAGGCTCCTTAAATCATGTAGCTGTTTTACACAGTGCACCTGAAAGGTACAATGTCAGAAGTTTAGCAATGTAGACAACATTCAAAGAAACTTCTTGGAATCCGGGTAGCATGGGACTGTGGTTTGACTGAATTCTTCTATCTGGCCTTTCTCAGGGTCTGTGTCAGGAGTCGAAAGCGGCATGGCTAGAGCAGTATCAGTCTTGGTCAAAACAAATACCTTGTTTGTGTGATAATGTTTCCATGGAATTATTCTCTGGCGCAATTTATTAATATCAGTGCCTAACAGGTCACAGTATTAAGAAGAGCTTAGTGTGTGTCTCGGCATTCCATGAGCCTTGATGAGTCTGTGGCAACCTTCTGTTTGTTTTCTGCAATGATAGAGAATTTTAAAAATACAAATGTACTGCTGCTATCTCAGAAAATTAATTGCTAGCATTCTGCTGAAATTGCCCACACCACATATTTCCTATAAAGAATCATTACGGGGGGAGGGGAGTGATGATTTTGGCTTCAGTTGACCTTTTAGATACGGATATCGGAACGTGTTTGTAGACGGGTCGATGGTTCATTTTCTCGGTGTTTGATTTTCGGGGGAGGGAGAGCAGACGTTTGTATGGCAGTGCTGGTGTAAAAGCCGTGAATCTCTGCACACCAAAGGTTGCATCCTGTGCGGGCAGGCACGGTCAGTTTTCTCTCCGTGTGGCTCTGGTGCTCTCAGAGGGCCAGGCTCCATTGCTGTGTCTGGCCTCAAAGTCACAAATAGGAACCGTATGTCCCGCTGCAGAAGTTCCTCCAGAAGATGGACATGATGTCTACAGCAGCCCCAGCCCGTCAGCCAGAAGGAGCTTCTGCGTCCCTGCCCCCAAGTGCGGGCGTCAGGCCTGCCTGCGGTGGAATGAGCACCTGGTGGTCCGGATGCCCAGTGGCGTCAGGGTCGGCTGCGCTGACACCGCCGTGGACAGGGCGTGTGGCAGGGACATCAAGTCCGGCCCTTCCCGTCTCTGAGCTGTGCACAGAGGCGGAGCTGTTGTCCCGTTCCTCCTCACTGACTCGCATCTGGCCCACGCTGGGGGGCCGTGTGACATTCCAGATGTACCCACTGTCATGGCTTCATTTCACTTCACTCCCACGCCCCACGCCTTGTTCTAGGAGAGCCCGCAGGGAGCATGCTGTGCTAACTTTAGCTTGGGGCGTCCTGTGCGTGTTCAGAAATCATATTCGTGCTTCCCTGGAAGGCTACCAAGCTGTCCTCTGTGCATAACCCGTATGTTGGGTTAGAGAATGACGTCATTCTAAGTCATGTGTGTTTTCAGAGATACAGAAACTCTGCTAGGAAAGGGAAGGTAGCAACACCTCTCTGATTTAAACCACGCTCCGTAACTGGGAGATGCCTTGTCTATGAAAAAGCGGCTGCTCCTTTGTGGCCACGCATCAAGGTTATGGGTGCAGGTGCGTTGGTTAAAGTTTGTTTTCAGCCTTACGGAGTGAGTGCCGAAGAGCGGAATTCTGCACCACCCACTGTCGGCGGCTGGTTTATTGACCAAGCGCGTGCAGGATCCCCGGCGGCGGTTAGACAGCTGCACCTCCGGCTTGCTGCACCCCGGCTTGGGGCACCAGAAGGTCAGAGGACAGTGTGCAAATACTCACACATTTCCCAAGCTCCCCGGTGCCTCGAGTGCATTTCGCAGAAATCACGCGGAAAGATGGAGGATGGAAGCCAAGGTCTCCAAGCGGGGCTGCAGGTAGAAGGACAAGGCACGGAGCCCTGTGGAGCCGCTCATACTGGCGAGGGCTAAGGCTTTCAGCGCTCCAGCCACGACGGACACGAATAGACTCTTTCTGATGCCAATGAGGGGTTCAGGCAGGAAGCGAGTGTACCCGCCCAGGAAGACGACACAGAAAAGGCAAACGTTGTTTGCAGACTCCCTTGGGGACTTGCCCTGGACGCGTGTCTGGCACGCACAGCTGCACACTGTTGTCCACGCGGGTTTAAACCGAGGGGCCAGGCGACGTCCCTGGCACCTGTGGGACTTGGAATAAGGAATCCACGAGGAGATTGCAGCTGAGACTGGGAGTTCCTGAGCCGGAAACGTTAGCCCTGTGGGGCCGACAGGCTTCTAGAACTTAGGAGAACGATGCATTCCAAAAAGGATCCCTGCACAGATGAGCAAGGAAAACACCAAGAGGGATCCCGGGCCCCTGTGGGACTGCGGTTATGACCAGAAAAGGGTTGGCCTCCCACGTTTATTCCGCCCGCCACTGCGGCAGCAACATGATATCTATCAATCATTGACATCAAAGAGCAAAACCATCAGTAACATCCTTAGATAGGAAAGAGGATTCTGTACACGGAGGCTTTGATTAGAAAGAAATAACCCAGTCGTCCGTCAAGATGAATAACCCTGAAATTTTGCCATGAAACACTGCCAACAACAAAACACTCGATGCAGATGGACGGCTTTCATCTCTTCCAATTATGAGAGCATCACTATTAAAAGGCGGCATCTTTATTGTGCAAAGGACATTCTTTGAAGTGTTTATGGGTCTCCTGCAACGATATCGAAGCGTTGTCTTGTGAATGCTGCATCGGATAGTAGGACAAATATAATTTTATTAAAAATGGATTTTCCTCTCTATGGTTTTTTAAGAAGAGCCCATCTCTATCTCATTTGCACAAACGAAGACTGTTCCTTTCTAAGTCTGTGTTCTGAAGGCTGTGGAAAAGTGGCTCATGAACCGCAGTGAGGGAAAAGCATCAACCGAGTAATTCAGTGGGGGAAATGAAGACATGCTGATATGTCCAGCGTGCTGTCAGAGGCCTGTGTGGTTCAGGGGTCAGATTTCTCCCGTCAGCCAAAATACGGAAGGAAGCAGAATCCCCATGGAGAGCAGTGGGCACACTCTGGGAACTCACGTGGGGGAGCGTGAGAACTTAGGGACCAGGGCCTGTGAGCACTCCATCCCAGGAGTTCGGTGTGGGCAGAGCCCTTGGTGCATAACTCTGAAGGGACTTGGCAACACAGGAGGGAGAATGTCACCTGCCAAATGGTTGGTAGGTTTTCATAAGATACATCGATGGTGGATACGCTCTCTCAACCATCAAAAGCCAGGATTGAAAATGAGAGCTATCCTGTTCTTCTGAATTTAACAGATTTGACAGCAAGGCATATACACACATCACCTTCTCCTAAATACACATATGAAAATATATGCAGGCATGTATATTTATTTTTATGCATTGACATATAGTATATTTACATAATATATGTATATGTTGTATGCAAATAATTATATATGGTATACATGTGTTTATTACATATGTACATTATATATTATACTTCCATGCCATGTACATGTATATCTTACATACATTCATATTATATGTCATATGTGTATAACATTATATACATATACTTGTACACATATATTTTATATACATTCTATACATATGTGTATATTATATATCATAGGTATTATGTAAATATACTTAGATATCACACACATGTGTATAGTATACATTATATAATATGTCCATATACTTTATATCATATACATATTATATATTTGTAACATATACATATATTATATATTGTATACATATATCATATACGTGTATAAATTATATATCATATACATGTATAAATTATACACCCATATATATACAGTTATCACACACATGTGTAAATTACAAAATTATATACATATACAATCTTAACATATAGTTGATACACATTATATACATATATGTCTACATCATATATTGTATGTATTAAATACATATACATATAATAAATATATACATATACTTTATATATAGACATATGCATTATATACACATTACTTATGTGTGCACATGTGTATTTATATTTCCAGGTGTGTCTATAAGTGTATGGAAAGCTGTCTTTCTAGGCAGAGAATATATTATCTAATACACATAAAACAAGAATATATATTTTCTATAAAGAGATCCAGAGGGATTTGGCTTATACAGTTAGCCATTCGTTGAAAGAGGACAACTAATACAGAATAAAACAAAAATATACACTCATTGCAATAATTTTGGTTATGAAATAGAGAATGTTTTTTAGCTTTTGATACACCTAATGCAAAATGGAACCCTGTAGGGACACACAAGGTTTGTGTCTCGTGAAGAAAATATGTGGTTTTATTGGAAAGGCTTCATTTTCTCTGGTGCTTCATCAAATGATAAACGGACCCCAGATTCCAAGTTTTGGAGCGTGGCCCCTCGCTCAGCTGCAGGGTGAAGGGCTCTGGGAGGTCTTTTAGAAAACAGGCAGAGTCAGGGGCAGCTGAGTGGCCCCATCGGTTAAGCGTCCAACTCTTGACTCCAGCTCAGGTCTTGATCTCATGGTTTGTGAGTTCCAGCCCCACATCAGGCTCTGTGCAGACAGTGCAGAGACTGCTGGGGATTCTCTCTATCCCTCCCTCTCTACCCCTCCCTTGCTGGTTCTTCTTCTCTCAAAACTAATAAACTTGAAAACAGTGTTCAAAAACAAACCAGCAGAGTCAGCTCCAAGTTCTAGGGCTTCGGAGTGACGGACCTAAACCCCCACCTGTGTATGGACGGCACCAGGCTCACGCTGAGGACACAGGTGGACACCCAGGGAAGCCGGACAACAAGCACGGTCCTTAGACATTCCCGTCCAACCGCCGCTCATGATCAAGATGCTGGGCTTGCGTTCAGCAGGAGGGCGCTGTGACAGGTCACGGTCAGAGGCCCCCCGTGTGGCCTGCAGCCTGGGCAGTGCAGCGGCTGATGGGGGGCGACCCTGCCAGCGAACAGTGGTGAGGGGGGTGGGGCCAGCCAGCATGAGAAGCCACCAACACACCTGTGGAGTGGAGAGCACAGGACCACGAGCCACGACACCGCAGTGGCAGTTCCCATGTCTTGTATTTCTGGAAAGCTGACAGGCACATTAACGATGTAAAAGGCTGTGGAGCTACCCATCCATTACAGAGATTTTCTCTCTCTCTCTCTCTCAAAAGTCCAGGCCTGGAAATAATGGCATTTGATCCATTTCGCACCTTCCCCGTTGGTTTCTTTGAAAAATTTTCTCCGAAATGCTGAAATGATTCGTTTTGCTGAACGTCACGTCTGATGCGTGAGAAAGAATTGAAGGCGTATTAAAAATAAAACCTTTAGAATTTCCATTGCCATTGGAAAAATATTTGATTTTCTCTTTTTTTCTAGGTGCCCCCTAGAAAACAGGTAAAGTGAGGAAACAAATTTGCAGCCCATAACATGACAAAATGCAGCACCGCTTGGTAATAGTAGAAGAGCTAGACTTAATCTCCCCTTTCACTGTTGCAAAGAGAATGGCATCATGAAGGAAAACGTTTTAACAACACACAGCATGGGGAGGCGGACGTTTCAGGTGGAACTTACCAGAAAGAACGAAGCCTGAATGAGCTTAGCAAGCAGTTGGCAAGCACTTTGGTGATACACTACATTTGGCATGTGGTGGATATTGATGAAATCCAATAATGAGAAAATCCCGGAAGTTAAAATATTTGGCCACCTCCCCTTGTGCGCCGAGCCCAGAAATGAAAAGAATTGGCAATGTATTCGTGGTTGATTAACCGACAGGGAAGGAGAACGCAGGTAACCGTATACGCTGGCGTGTGGGCACGTGTGCAGAGCCGACCCTCCTGGACCGACAGGCCCCCGAGGCGGCAGCACACCAGTACCCTTCAGTCTCCACCCAGAGCTCCGATTTCCATGTTCACATCCCTCTCCAACACCCAAGCTGCCCATTGCCTGCCGGTTTTCCACAGCGAAAAACTCTAAGTAGGCTGCTTTCGCACCTGAATGTATAGACAGAGGAGTAAATAAATTATAGTTTATCCACATAATTGCATTCGCAGAGCAACCTAGGTCTACATCTGCCGGTAAGAATAAATCGATGAGGCGTGTAGTTGAAGAAAAACTTAATGGCAAAAACACAGGCAAGTGTATGGAGAAGATGAAATATTTTATGTCCAAATTGAAATCAAATTTCCTTGAATATGCATACCTAAATATAAATTAAATACAGATCTAGACGTAAGAATGGATGTCAACATCCAGAAAGTTTGGATATGTGGTGGGGGTTGGGGATGGGAAATTTTTGGATTTTATTTATAATACTGATAAAAAACATAAAATCAATCACTTACTGTTTTCACATTTTATGTTTGAAGTATTTTCTTAAATCACTTACTATTATACCCAAAATGCACAAGATCTTTGGGGAGAAAAGCTCAAAATACTGTTTAAAATTTGTTAAAAATGGAGAAGTGTGAATATTTGTAGTAAGGAAATTCAGTACTGTTAAAAATGATAGATGTTCTTAAACCAAATTCAGTGTCTTCTCAGAGAAAATAGGCATCTTTTTGTGGAAATTGACAAGGTGTTCTAAAATTGATGAGCAAAGAGGTTAAGATGCAATAAGTAATCCCCCCAAAAAAGTTGGAATTCAAGAATACATAGGTCAAAGAGCAACTTTCATGCAGAAAAAAATCTTTAACCATGTGCATGCTGTGGTCTTGTCAATAAATGAGGATGCCCAGCAGCGTGATTCTAAAATACCTGTTGGCACCATCTTCAAAAACATGTTTGAACAGAGTATTAACCCTCTCCTTTCCCAAACCAAGAAGGCAAATTAAAAATGGACATAAAAAGGCACCTGGGTGGCTCAGTCGGTTAAACATTCCAACTTCAGCTCAGGTCATAATCTTGCAGTTTCTGAGTTCAAGTCCCGCATTGGGCTCTGTATGGACAGCTCAGAGCCTGCACCGGATCCTCTTTCTGCCCATCTCTCACACTCAAAAACAAACATTGAAAAAATGGAAAATAAAAAGATCAAGTAATCTAATGGCAGTTAATTTAAAAAACACAAGGTCAGCGACGCGCATGATTCCCTCACACGCCGCCGGCACCGTGTGTCACAGCATCATGCGCCAGAACGATGGGTTTTTAATCTGCATCAGAAACCATCCGTGTTCAGCGGCTCTAAGCAACAACTGCTTATCAGGTCACGGCCTGTCTGGGTCCGGAGTGTGTGCGCTGCGTAGCACAGCTCTGCACGGCCATGATGACTGTGTGAGTGGGGGCCGCATTCTCATCCGAAAGCTTGTGTGGGGGGGATGTACATCCAGGGCCACTTAGGCTGCTGTCAGAATTCACTTCCTTGTGGGTGTCCTATTGAGAGTCCAGCTCCTCGCTGACTGTGAGGTCATGGCCACTCCAAGGTCCTCGGGGCCGTGCACAGCACCTTGTGGCCACACAGCGTTCCCACGGTCCTTCTCCCAAAACGGAAGCTTCCCTCTTCAGATTCAGGGGCAAAGAGAGAAGGACTCCAGAGCGACTCTGCCAGAAAGATGAAGTCTTATGTAAGGAAACTTGAACAAAAGCCATAGAAGGTGACCCAATCCTGAAGAGGCTCTGACTATATTTGTCATGGTCTACTGGTTCAAGCAAGTCCAAAGTCTCACTGACACTCAAGGAGAGAGCATTAAACACGGTAGGGCCACCAGGAGCTGGGGTGACGTGGGCTGCCCTTGGGATTCTCCATCACGGAGGGTCACTTCCCAGTTGCTTACGATACACATATATACTTTTTTAATGTTTGTTTCTTTTTGAGAGAGAAAAAGTGCAAGAGGGGTGGGGGAAGGGAAGAGAGAGAAGGAGACACAGAGTCCGAAGCAGACTCTAGACTCCCAGCTGTCCGAACAGAGCGTGACGTGGAACTTGAACCCACAAACCATGAGATCATGACCAGAGATGAAGGCCGATGCTCAACCGACTGAGCCACGCAGGCGCCCTATATGTATACATTTTCAATTGAAGTAGTTGGGGACAGTCTTCTGTGAACTTCCGCCATACAACATGGTTGACATTTATATACGTAACGAACTGCTCATCACAATGAATGTAGCTGCCATCTGTCGCCGTTTTTAAATTTTAAAAAGACCTATAGGAACCTGAAGGTTATCCTAAGTGTACTTAAATGAGCAGATTAAATGTTTTTTTAATTTGAGTATAGTGAACAAAATGTTACATCGGTGTCCGATGTACAATGTAGTGATTCAAGATCTCTGTGCTCTGCTCTGCTCAACACAAGTGTAGCCCCCATTTGTCCAACAAACTATAAACGTCCACAGATCTTTATGTGTGTTTATTTTGAATATGAAAGTTGGTTCATGCTCGTTTTTTTTCTGTTTCTTATTTATTTTTGAGAGACAGAGAGAGACAGTATGAGCAGGGGAGGGTCAGAGAAAGAGGAAGACACAGAATCGGAAACAGGCTCCAGGCTCTGAGCTAGCTGTCAGCACAGAGCCCGACGTGGGGCTCGAACCCACAAACCGTGAGATCTGACCTGAGCTGAAGCCAGATGCTCAACTGACTGAGTCACCCAGGAGCCCCATGCTGGTTTTCTTAGTGGTTAGTTTGATCTGATGATGAAGAGTGTATTGATGTGTATTATGTGTTGTTTTTACAAATATGAAGGCTTTAAGAAACGTGTCTTTCTTGGTATTTTCAAAATCCTAAACACAAAAAATTATGAATATCACATCCATATGTCGTAACTGTGAGACATTCATAGATATAGGGGTTATACCTTCCTTCTCACAGCACATGTAAATGGTTAGCAGGACATTGCATGTATGATGGTCAAGGGGAAATTCGGGGGTCTCTAAAAACTACCAAAAGTATTCAAAACCCTCCATGGATTGATCACAGTTTTGGAACTTGAAAAACATATAGCCATAGTATCAATAATGTGAGTAAAATTGTTCATAAGTCGGGTCAAAACTCTATTATATAATTAAACAGGTAAGAAGATCACATAATTTTCATGAAGCTAAAGCAACTGCCTTGGAAACATGGAATTAAACCATTTCTTTTCTTTCCTTTTTTTGAGAGAGAGAATCCCAAGCAGGCTCCTCACTGCCAGCACAGAGCCCAAGGCAGGGCTCCATGCCACAAACCATCAGATCATGATCCGAGCTGAAACCAAGAATCAGACGTTAACTAACACCCCAAAAACCATTTCATTAAAAAAACCAACCAACCAACCAACCAACCAACCAACCAACCAACCAAAACCCAGCCTTGTGAGTTTGCACCAGAATGGCACCATGGGTCCTTATGTTCTCCAGCCTTTGCCCGATGATAATCCGCCTAGACCAGGGTACGTACATGTCCACCGGGTCCTGAAGCCTATGGCTCACATGCTCTTTACTTCAACTAGCACTGAAATGCCGTATCACTGTACAATCCAGTTTTAAATGCACTGCCTTCCGATGTTCCTGCCTGTGGCATTTCTGTGTGCCTAATAACTAAGCATTTTTCAGGGAGCAGGGAGAGGCCATTCATAAAAATGCCAAACAATGCAAAGTAAGTGAAGCCAAAACTGTATACATGACTATATACGGTGCTATAAGAGTGGTATAAACTTTTTATTAGCCGACGCTTGAGAAATCCTGAAAGACTCATTTGCATCTGCCTTTCTTAATGTGTTCACAGCCACCTTTAGCTCCTGGCGATCGAAATGATAAGATTTTCCACATAATCGCCTCCTTTCTGCCCTTTTCGGTCTCTCGTCTGGCTCCATTTAGAGACCTTCAACAAATCTCCGGTTCCAACTTTACACCCCCTCATTACACAGAAACTAATGAAGCCTATTAGTTACTTGGAAAACACTGGTGTCGTCAGAGATGGAACAGGTGAAGTCCACAGCAGCAGTGAGGAGCTCATTGGTGTCACAGATTGAAATGCACGTGCCGTGTGAGACAGCTAAGTGTTCCTAATGGTCACTGGAGCCGTAGGTATCTTAAATGGGCTTCATGTTCCTGCCCTGGCTGTTCTTTACCAGGGCAACTGGGTAGCTCATTTAATAATGCATTGGTTTTGGAATACGCAATGAGTAGTCAACAACTGGAAATTCATCCAAAGGCGTGCATGCACGCAGAATCTAGGACAGCGCAAAACGAGTTTACTCAGCCACGCTATGGATATCCCAGCTCACGTGATACTGCTCTAAAATCACAGAGGCAAGGACAATAGACCCGAGTCTTGTAATGTTTCCTAGAGAAATCGTCTTGGCAGAATCCTCTTGAAGACCCAATGCGTGAGTTCACGGACGTGCGGGCATTTGTAAGCGCTTTGGTGCGCATGAGACTTGGCCGGTCTGCACATTTTCCACACTTCCGGGTGTCTTCACAATGGCCCTGTTGTAACAATTTTTTTATACCTACGTCTGTAGATACTGTGATGTCCAGTTTATGTCCGTCAGTACCACATAGGTCGTTTCTATGAGGTGAATTGTGTCCCTTTCAAATGCACGTATTGAAATGCCACCCTTTCGTAACTGAAGATGTGACTTTTTTTGGAGATAGGGTTATTGCAGCTATGACGAGCTCAACCAAGATGACGTCATCGTGGAGTGGGATGGACCCTTGATCCAGCATGACCGGTCTCTTACCAAGGGAGGAAACTTGCACCCGGAAACATGCACACAGGAGGAACGCGATGTGGACATTGGGAACATGCCCCTGTCAACTCGCAAACGACCAGCACTTCGGACAGAGGCTTGTCCGGATTCTCTGCAAGAGCCTTCGGAAAGAGCGTGGCCCGGCCGGCTCATCTCGGACCTCCCTCCTCCAGAACAGTGAGGAAATAATTTGTGGTTAAAGTCACTGGGTTTGCCACACTTTGCTACCACAGCCCCCCAAGTAGGAGCTGCCCTCTTTCGTGCAATGGGGAGAAATCACACTGAGTGGCTGGCTAGGCAGAAAAGATTGTTTACAGTCTGCAAAAAGCTTGATTTTGAAGGCTCCTGTGGTTGCAGTAAAATCCATCCACCCTGTGGGAGCTTCACAGCCTAAAAGATTCTGGCACAAGGACACACACAGTAGGACGACAGCGGTGTGAAGCCAGAGACACAGGTACAATGATGCGTCTCTAAGACAGGAAACAGCCAGAAGTTCAGGAACCGCCGGGAGCAGAGAGAGACAGGCATGAGGCACTCTCTTCCACACCTTCCCCTGGAGAGAACCAATCCTGCCACCATGTTGACTTCAGACTCTGGCCTCCAGAACTGCCTCTTCTGGCCTGAGGGCCTGTCACATCTCCACCTGCTCTGTCCTGCTCTAACGTGTCCCGTGCGGAAGGGACCCCGGGAGCTTCACTAAGTTGAATTCCTTTTTATCGGCGATGCATCCAGAAGGTGGTTTTCCCCTGAAACACGTGGCAAGGTCCTTCCTGAGGTCTGTCCGCTGTGCAGGCTGGCGAAGGGGGAGGTCTCTCAGAATTCTGCATCCGGTTTGCCACAGCAGCAAAAAGCCCCACTGACATCCTTTACCTTAGCATTTGAATTCCGAGCGGTGTTTCCTCTGGCTCTAGAACGCTTTCATGACTCTTCCAGAAGAGTCAAAATCAGGGGTGAATTAACACCTTTGCCGCTATATTTCTGTGTGTGTGTGTGTGTGTGTGTGTGTGTGTGT
>NC_043717.1:2242387-2278352 GCF_006229205.1 Suricata suricatta | reverse complement strand
CCCTATGGTCCTGTTAGGTCTCTCCTGTTAGACCTATGAGTGCAAACATATGGTATCTGTCCTTCTCCGCCTGACTTATTTCGCTTAGCATGACACCCTCGAGGTCCATCCACTTTGCTACAAATGGCCAGATTTCATTCTTTCTCATTGCCGTGTAGTACTCCATTGTGTATATAAACCACATCTTCTTGATCCACTCATCCGGTGATGGACATTAAGCTCTTCCCATGATTTGGCTATTGTTGAAAGTGCCGCTATCTTTTTGAAGACAGATAAGCATTCAAAACGTCTGTACACGGACAGTGTAAATAAATGTGTTTTCCCATTGTTTTGTAACTTTCGCTTGAGACATCTCCTCAGTCATTAACACATCAGTTTAGACACAGATATATGCATGCACGTATTTGAATGTTCATTTATAAATAAAGTAGTGTTGTCTTTTACTTTTCTAATTTTACAGCATCTCATCTATCACATCATCCCACAGAGCCTGAGACAACACTGGGCCAGCTCTACATTACAGATTCTGCTGTAGCCTTTGTCTCTACAGAGCTTCTCATTTTAGTTTTACAGAAAGTTTTAATGTTTTCTCTAAAATTTGATCAATTTCTTCATCAGTTTCTAATGTTATAACTGTATGGGTGTTTTCCTCCAGAGTTTTGTTAATATGACAGTTTATTTAAATGAACTACCATTAATTCCCAATGATATTCATTTCTTAGACAAGATGCATTGTTTGCTCAGCATGTTGTGGAAGGAGTGGGGCTTATTAAAATACATTCATGCATATAAATTAATTATTGGTCAGTAATTACGTCTTTTATTGTTCCCAGGTATGGTAATAATTTACAATAATTTAACTCAGTGAGTCAGGGAACTTTAAGTGGAATTAAAATCATCTGCTGTTGTTTGCTTAATTTTTTATATTTAAAAGATCATACAGGGACACCTGGCTGGTTCAGTCCGTTAAGGGTCCAACTTCAGCTCAGGTCATGATCTCACACTTTGTGGGTTCGAGTCCTGTGTCGGGCTCTGTGCACACAGCTAGCTCAGAGCCTGCTTCAGATTCCGTGTCTCCCTCTCTCTCTCTGCCCTCCCCTGCTCGCACTGTATCTTTTTCTCTCTTCCAAAAATAAATTCAAAAACATTAAAAAATATTTAAAGGGTCATACAGAATTTGTCTTTGATACTGTCTGTCTGAGAGCCTTTAGCAAGGGCATCACTATAATAACATGTCAAATGTCTCTCAGGGTGACTGGAAGTTATAATTCTCTGCTTCTGTTCCAGTCAAAACTCATTTATCTGTGAGAATCCTTTCTTCTTAACCCTAACGCTTCACACTGTGCCCACCCCCTCTTTATCCCTAAATCTCTGTTACAAATAGAGCCTGTTTTTCTGTTTTTTTCCAAGAGCTAGTGTTTACACTTGTACATTTTTATTTTCTATTTAACACTTCCCCATTTTATCTTAAGCACTTGCCCACAATTTGTTAATTCTGTGATCCATTGTAATTTCTTAAAGGGAACACATTGTTGCTAATGTTCCGTATTTTTCTTTAATAAATTTGCAGCTGCATAATCTCTACGTAGCACACATTCAGCCAAATATTTTAGCAATTGTATGAGATACACATCTTTTTTCCAACTTTCAGCCAAATTTCATGTAAGAAATTTGATTCATAGTTTATTTAAGGAAATGTGTCTTAATTTGTGAACGATTAATATTTTGGCAATCCCCAATGATTATTTTCTAATTTCATAATTGAAAATTGCTAACAGAGGACCATGGGGAGGGGAAGGGGAAAGAGTTAGGGAGAGGGAGGGAGACAAATCATGAGCGACTCTTGAATACTGAGAACAAACTGAGGGCTGAAGGGGGAGAGGGAGAAGGAAGGTGGGGTGATGGGCATGGAGGAGGGCACTCGTGGGGAAGAGCACTGGGTATTACATGGAAACCAACTTGACAATAAACTATAAGGGGGGAAAAAGAAAATTGTTAAATATAAGCAAACTGATCACATTTGCATTTTACTAAAAATGTGATCACAGACCTAAACTTCTTTTTACAAATAGTCTAGGGATATGAAATAAAGATTCATAGAGAGTCTACTTATTTCCTTATCCATATGCGTGCTGTGTTTGTTTTATTTCTATTTTATTTTTGAGAGATAGAGACAAAGCATGAGTGGGGGAGGGGCAGAGAGAAAGGGAGACACAGAATCGGAAGCAGGCTCCAGGCTCTGAGCTGTCAGTGCAGAGCCTGACGCGGGGCTTGAACTCAAGAACCATGAGATCATGACCTGAGCCAGAGTCAAGACGCTTCATTGTCTGAACCACCCATGTGCCCCAGCATGCTGGTTTTATTTCTCATAATGCACTTCACCTTTTCCTTTTGCTTAGATTTATTAAGATTACAAATCCAAACACTAAAATTATTTCATAAGTTTACAATATTAAAATATTTTGCTCAAAATATGTAGCTGATGATTCATAGATAGATACTATCAACTCTATATTTATTATTCATATCATTTATTTTCTGCCCCGTGTACATTTTTTACTTTGGGGTGTGTTTCTTGGAAATTTGGGTTTTTAATTCATTTATGTCATTGTGTTTTTATATTTCTAATACTTTTATTTTTCCTAAGCCTTCATATTTTGTGACCTTGTCCAATTGGTGTTGATCCATTATTTCCTTTGGACACCTCTCTTTTTTTTTTCCTGTCTGGTTGGTGCGGCAAGGACTTCCGCTAGAACCTGGAAGAAAAGTGGTGAGAGTGGACATCCTTGCCTTGTTCCTGGTGTTTGGAGAAATGCTTTCTGGTTTTCACCATTGAGGTTGATGTCGGTGATGGGTTTTTCATAATTGTCCTTTATTATGTCGAGGTATGTTCCCTCTAAACCTACTTAGTTGAGAGTTTTTATCGTGAACCAAAGTCAGACTTTATCAACTACTCTTTATCTATTAAGAGGCTCATATGATTTTTACCCTTTGTTTTGTTGATGTGATGCACCGCGTTGACTCATTTGCATATATCAAACCACTTCTGCGTTCCAGGAATAAATCCCCCTTGATTGTGGTGAACGATTCTGTTAAATGTATCATACATTTGATTTGCTAATATTTTGTTCAGGATCTTTGCATCAGGGTTCATTGGGAATATTGGCCCATAGTTTTTTGGTTTTTTTTTTTTTTTTATGTTTTGTCTATCTGAGTTTGGTATCAACGTCATGTTTTGTAGAATATATTTGGAAGCTTTCTTTCCTTTTCTGTTTTTTGGAATAGTTTGAGGAGAATATGTATTACCTCTTACTTAAACGTTTGGTAGAATTCACCTGTGAAGCCCCCTGGTCCAGGACGTTTGTTTGTTGGGAGTTCTTTTATTACTGACTCAGTTTTTTTTTTTTTTTTTTTTTTTTTTTTACTAACAGTTGTTTTGTTCAGATTTTCTATTTCTTTCTGATTCAGTTTTGGAAGATTGTGTTTCCAGGAAGTTACACATTTTTTCTAGGTGGTCCAGTTTTTGGTGTGTAATATTTTGTAGTATTCTCTTACTACAATCTTCTGCATTTCTGTGGTGTTGGTTGTTCCTTCTCTTTCATTTCTGATCTTGCGTTCTCTGTCTGTCTCTCTTTTTCTGTTTCAGTGATACCATTCTTTTCATGAACTGAATGGTTTGTGTAATTGGCATTGAGCTTTTCTCTTTTCTTAAATGGCTCTGTCTCCTTCTTCACACTCCTAACAAAAACACGAATAATTGTCCTTGCCCAAAAGACACGCATTCTGAGGACTGTACCCTTTTGTGCATATCCTAACTTCCTTCCTAAACTCTCCCTTAGAATCCTGGGTTTCAAACCGTCTATTCCTTTTATTGCCTACACATTATTTTATCTGTTTAGGACATACAGCTGGCCATATCAGTAAAGAACAGAAACCTTCACTAATTTCAAAACTAACGTTTGTTCAAAGCCAGGAAAAGAAACACATCGGACTCTTACGTGCATGTCCAAAATAAGCCATTTTATCCTTCAATAGAGATTGTGTTCATCACATGAATATTTTAAAACTCACCACCTTGTAGCCACACTATGAGATGTTTTATGTAAGCTATAATAAGTGTACTTACCAGGCTTACGTTTCATGTTAATGTGTCAAAATCTGTTTCACAAAGTGTATATGTTGCTCTTTTATATTTGAGTTCTTGCTCTTCCATATTTGAGTTCTGTAGACACAGGCAACTGTTCATAGAAAGCCCAAGCCTGTGGTTTTGCGTAGGACGTGAGGATCACGCTGACGCCTCCCACGGGAGGTTCCCCAAAGATCATCCATTCACCCCCAAGCAAAGAAATAGCACGCTGCGGTTCAGATATGGATGACTGTGTTTAAGCGTTTTTAAACACAGTTCTCTATGTCTCCCTAATAGAATCCGAGTAACAGAGCCATCAGAAGGAGGTAAACCACATATCATGAGATTGCTTAATGACCTGTAGAGGATGTCAACGGAGCAGCTGTAAATTCCCCGAGAATTGGACTTTGTCGGGAGAAATCTGGCACCTCCTTTGAGATAATTGCAAAGGGAAGTACCCCGTGCCATGAGTTAACACCGGTTTTTTGTTGTTGGTTTTTTTTTTTTAAACTAAAAGCCGAAGTGAACATAATTTGTGGTTTGTAACGTGTGATGTCTTGTAAGCTCAGCCCTCTCTCATTTACATGGTGCATCAGCCAGGGACCTCGTGAATTCTGCACAAAGGAACATCAGCGCCACAGCAAACCCCCGATCCTGCTTATTTTAAGGGCATCTCCCACTGACGAGTCATAAGATACGCCCTTCGTAAACCCATGAATGTGCGTTGTGAATGGATATAGCGTTAGCAAGCAACACACCGATACTGATCACATTATAAATCTATTCCTCCTGAACGGGATGGGTGTTTAAATTGTCAATTCAACCAGTCACCTAGAAAAACATATAACAAGAGATATTTACTGTTGCTGGAAAAATCAGAAAAGACTGAATGTCTGCTTTAGATTTAACCGACACTTGTACCGTCTAAGGGGTAGCAAGCAGGTAGAATCACGCCGTCCCGTAATTTCAAGTGGTTTGTTTTATTGTTTTCAAAAGACAAGCAAAATTGGAGTTACGTATACATTTGCTTCAAATGTAAAGTTTCAGAAAACCATAAATCATTCTAGATTTTTTTTTGTATTTTTGTCTTGTTTCTTGCATTTTTTTTTCCTGTAAAACAATTTAGGTCAGTTGTTTCTCTTTAATTACCAGTGAGGCTATTTTGTAATCATGAATGTAAATTATTATAGAAGTGGGATGCTTTTGAATATTGAGCCAATAATTTGAGTTTTAATTGATTTTATGCAGGATTGTTCATGGGGACCTAAGAAACATTATGTGTAGACAGGATAAACTATACTGGACTTACCAGAACTGGTGTCAACAACATTTTTTATTTATAATACTGATGGTCCAGGCATGTGAAATGGAACTCACACATACTTTTCCTAGTCATCCATCTCATGTTAGGTTAGCATTTCCACCTGAAATAATTGGGGGAAAGTCTCTTCATTTTCCCCCAACTTAGCTCTGTTTATCTTCAATCAGTTTCACAAGTAGGGTGATAACTTTATACCCTGAAATATAGTTGCATCATTTAGAGGAGTCTCCTATCATTTAAACTTCCCCCGGTACTTACACATCCTCCGTACGTGTGTGTGCACATGTGTGCACTAGTCCTTCATTAGTGAACACTGTTAGCTGTTTTTCCACACAATTCACTCAAGTACATTTTGAACGTTTACTATTCTCTGTGCAGCGGAAAGTGTAAAAGGGAGAATGATAGAGCGTTTTCCTCTCTGACAGTTTTCTGCAGTAAGAGAATTACAGTGAATAAACAATGTAGCGTGAGCCAAAGAGAAGAGAGATTGCCAGAATAAACGGAGAGAAGGTTGGCACCAAGTCAGGGACTGGAGGCAGAGACCACGGACACCTGACAGCCGCTGTGGGGTGAGGCACGTTAGCCTTTGTGGGTTCCGCCTTCCCTGAAAAAAACGTATTAACAATTATAGCTTTTGACCACCGTGATATAAAGATGAACTAAATTCCTGATTGACTATGACACGAGACTGGATATTTGTTTCCTGAATGAGATTACTCTTGGGATTTCGGTAACTGGAGGGAAGGAATTTCATTATCGGAGACAGTGTGGAGGGGCAGAGAACTAAAAATATGAGTGCTCAGTGCAGGCAAAGAATAGAATTATCTTCAACCTGCATCGTACAAACACCACTTGTACAATATAATAGCTCCACAAGAAAACACTGGGATCCATTAAAACACTCAGGAGATCTACAGGGATGACAGGAAAATGCAATACAAATGCAACAGTAAAAGCTATTTTCTTTAAGGAGGCTCCCATGCCCAATGTGGGGCTTGAACTCATGACTGTGAGATCAGGACTCACATGCTCTACTGACTGAGCCAGCCAAGTGCCCCCAGTTTTTTTTGTAATTAACTATTACTCATAGTATCATTTTTACAAGTTTAATTGACTATTGAATGATTCTTTATACCCCGCATGTAAGCAAAAACTCCTTTGATATATAATAATCGGTGCTTGTACATTTGCTAACTCAAAGGGTGGGTCACCATGCACCCTGGTCATGTAGCCAAAAACAAACACTTTCTAATGAGAACGATCGTAGGGACAAGACAAGGGCACCTTTCGTGCCCAGCTTCACCAAGGACAGTGTCATCCCTGTCCCAGACCTTTCCTCTCAACTCATTACGATAATGCAACAAATTCCCAATCCCATCCTATCTTTGGTACACCCTTTGGATAGTTTCTAACGCCACCTGATGATAATAAAAATTCCTTCTTGCTCCTTCCTGCCCTACACAAATTGTTCCTTCTAGCCAGTGTAGGGCTCGGGAAATACACCGGAGAAGAAGGGTGCCTTGCCTGAAATAAGGCCGTCATGTTTTGACCTTGGTGAGGACTATTTAATGAAGTTGTGTTTGCACTAACAGAAATACAAACAAAATTCTAACAGAGATGGATCCTGGAGAGTTTGGGGAGAAGGCACATTTGTGGTGAAGCTGAAATCCATCACTGATGTTGAAAGCAAGATTTCTCTCACGAAAGAGAAGAAAATTCAGGAATAAAGAATGTTTCTGATGGTCAGTTCCGAAGGATTAAAGTTTACCTCATTGCTCCTAATGCTAATTTTTATTATGATAAATACCTGTAAACAATTTGCATGATTAAAATGACAGGGTAAAATGGAACAAGAGACACCAGACTTTACTCATAACCAAAAGGAAAAGAAATCAGGGAAGAAGAAAATGTATATTATATATCAGAGTCTGTAACAATCATAATAATATACAATAGATCTAGTTCTATCTGCTGACTTTAACTGGTGCTACAGTGCATGGTAAGAACATAAGATGATACCACAATCACATAAGTTGGAAACTAAGTATAATTTTGTATCAACGTAAGATAAATGGGTATGAGAAACACCCCAAGATGCTGGGCATCAAGTCAGATTCGTCATTTACAAGGAACAGTACAAGCCATATGCCCGTGACTCCATCCAATACGCTATTTTAGATTTTAAAAAATAATTACATTTTTGAAGAGAAAATTAGTTGTTGTAATAATTTCAAAAATAATTACAATTCCATCTGTGCTGAAATACGCAATAACCTTTCCAATTAGGAATATAAATGGGTTCTTCAGTTCTAATATTTTTAGTCAGAATATAAATTGTGAACGTGTTAACATGAAGATAGAACTAAATGCAGGTTGCATTACTAAAAAGTTTTCAATTGTGGTCAAGTGTATTGCACAGAATCACCTCTGAAATTCAGAGGTGGTTGCTCATGAAACTCACATGCATAACTACAGGTCAAACATCTGTACGGTTCTGAGCAAGGCTCATTATGTGATAAAGTGTCCATGCATCTTGGCATACAGTGATTGTGTTATTTTACTCCCCAGGACAAAGAGAGGAACGTAATCAGTCCTTGATACGCCTTTACACTTTGTAAGCTTCCCTATGCAGAAAGCTGAGAACCAACAGAACAATATGGAGACTGACAAAAAGAAACAGAAAAAGAATTTGTGCTGTGGTTCAGCATAAAACATTGCTGAACATTTGAACCAATGTGTGTCTTGGAAATGGGTGACTTTTCGGTGCAGAATCATTACTGTTGTCTTATACCCGGGAGATATATAAAGATCATGGGAAATTTTTGGAAAATATTTCCAGAGTCTCCTCATCAAGCATGAATACAAAACTGAATATTTCCCCAAAAATAAATGCGAACACTACTTTGAAAACATACATGCACCTCATGTTTGTAGCAGCATCATTTATCACAGCCAAGATATGGACG
The DNA here is from genome assembly GCF_006229205.1 of Suricata suricatta. Lineage (NCBI taxonomy): Eukaryota > Metazoa > Chordata > Mammalia > Carnivora > Herpestidae > Suricata > Suricata suricatta. The sequence goes on along the minus strand of NC_043717.1, from coordinate 2,269,939 downwards.
CAATGTGTCTGTCGATGCATGAACGGACAAAGAAGATGTGGCCAATGTGTACAATGGAATATGACTCAGCCTTAAAAAAGAATGAGCTCTTGTTTTGTGTCCACATGCATGGACCCAAGCGCGTATTATGCTAAATGAAGTAAGTCACATGGGGAAGACAAATAACGTATGATTTCCTCATATGTGGAATGTAGAAAAACAATACAAATGAATAAACAAAGAGAAGAAAGAGTTTTTGATTCACAGGATTGGGGGGTGGGGGAGGGGAAATTGGGTGAAAGGGGAGTGGGAAGTACAGACTTCCACTTATGGGGTATTTCATGGGAAGAAAAGGCACCGCACAGAGAACGGAGTCAATGGTATTGCAACCGTGCTGCGTGGTGGCAGAGTCAGGCATGCGTGTGCTGGCCACAGCGTGATGTGTAGACTTTTCAGACCGCCGTGTTCTACCCTAGAAACTATTTAACATCGTGTGTCAGCTGGACTCCAGTAGGAACAAGAAAGTGAACGATATTTCCCTGAGCTGGTCTTGATCAGGAAAGAGCGACTGATTATTTTCTGCATGAGAACAAACGATCACCTGGGAGTAGAAGGAACCAGATTCCCGACCGTGCGTGTTTCTTCTTACCGTGTGTAGATGACAGCTCATGTGTCCCTCACGGAGGTTTAATCGCTGATCTTTGGTGACCCAGGCACCTCACCGCTGTCCACACCAGCCTTTCAAAAGTCACCAGGGCTGGAGGGTCCACAAACTGCCTTCCCCAGACCCCTCACAAGCTGTCATCCCCGTAAGTTGTGTCTGATGGCACATAAGCCGGCTGGTCACCGATGGAGCTAGTGTAGGGCCTGGGGGCTCTGGGACCTGATGTTCATGGCAACTTTCTGATGGGCAGACATCACACCTCCCTTTGGCTTCTCTGTGGTTCTGTTTTGTACAAACAAACCTCTGTCCTTAAGTCCTCCGTGGGGACGAGCTGCCATGTGTGATTTTCCTGATTCGGGCTGGACGAATTCAGCATCTCCCCAAAGGCGTGGCGTTTCTAAAATGGGAATCAAGGTGGTCAGAAGCTGTAGGAGTGTCTAGACAGAAAGCAAACGAGGCATGCGGGTGGATATTGGTAAGACTTCCCCAAAGCGGGTTGGTGCATGGCCATGATACTTGTACTAAAAATGTCCCAGGGGGACCCAGAGAACCCACAGGCACAGAAACTGTTCATTCTTATGAAGACTTTGTATACCGTGTAATATATGCTTACTTTTCTGACAGTTTCAGGAATTTTCAAACAGCACAAATATGAAAGGGGGGTTGGATAGACTGGGATCAAGAGAAAACATTTATTGGGATATTAAAATAAAAAGAACCCTAAATGTGTAGATGATGGCTCTTATTGGAATGATCCACAGGGAAAATAGGATTTAAAACAAAGTTTAACAGGGGCGCCTGGGTGGCTCAGTCAGTGAAGCATCGGACTTCAGCTCAGGTCATGATCTCGAGGTTCGTGGGTTTGAGCCCCACACTGGGCTCTGTGCTGACACCTCAGAGCCTGGAGCCTGCTTCAGATTCTGTGTCTCCCTCTCTCTCTGCTCCACCCCTGCTTGTGCTTTCACTCTCTCTCTCTCTCTCTCTCTCTCTCTCTCTCTCTCTGTGTCTCAAAAAAAGACATTAAAATTTTTTTAATAAAATAAAGTTTAAGAGAATGTTTCAAAGGGAAGACACAGCAATTCTAAACTTGCCCATCTTATCTTACAATATCAAAATCAATGCAAAAATATACATATATGGAATCAGAAACTGTCAATTGGACAATAGTCATGAGAGATTTCATACCTTGTTCAGAAATATGTAACTGACAAAAATGAGTAATATCAAGATATGTGTTTTGTCAACTCTTGTAATCTGAATTCCTCTGATCTTACAGAATGACTGAAAAGCCTTAATCTAAATATAAATCAATTACTTACAACTTTTACAGACTCATAAACATTTATCAAGACAAACACTCTGGTTTGTCCTGAATAAATTTGTCAGATGAAAGTTAAACCTCAGCTAGACAAAAAACACATTTATAGTTGACGTATGCCCTGACTATGGCATCTGCCATACTTACACTAAGATATTATTTGTTGTAGATGAAATTCAAATCTTGTGAGGTATCTTGTATTGTTATTTGCTAAATCTGTTAATTTCAATCCTGAGTGAAATCCTGAAAAAAAAATTAGTGGCTAAATACACTGTTTCTTCTAAAGATAAATGAATGAAGTTAAGGATAATTTTTTAAATACTCAAAAGCCATATGCATTTAAATATTAGTAACATTCTAAATAGCTCATTTGTCCAAAAACCTTGCCGCCAAAATGACAAAAGTTTTTAAATCAGACATCTTGCCTAATATCAAAATGCAATAATGATTTCCTAGATACAAGTCATTGCACACACACACAAACACACAGATCAAGAGGTCCTGGACAATCAACACCTCTCCATGCGGCACTAGACCTTACGTGCACAAAGTTTAACATTTTACACAGATACAAATAAACAATATAAACTATATGTTAGCATTAATAAATACAAGTTCTATATTTAATATTAATATGTAAATATTAATATTGCATAAATAAAATAAAACTATTTTAAAAGTGTTCTCAGTGAAAGCTCACTGCATATATGTTAAGAAGCATTACTTTACACCAGCAGCACCAGATACCAAATGTGATTTAAGGGGCGCCTGGGTGGCTCAGTGGGTTAAGCGTCTGACTTTGGCCCAGGTCATGATTTAGCTGTTCGTGGATGCAAGCCCCACGTCAGGCTCTGAGCTGGTATCTTGGAGCCTGGCGCCTGCTCCGGATTCTCCTCTCTGTCCCTCCCCTACTCGGGCTCTGTCTCTCAAAAATGCTTAAGTGTTCAAAAAATTAATTAAAAAATAATAAACAAGAACTCTACATAAAACAAAGTTTAGGAACAACGTCAAACAGCGTCTAAATACATTGAGATATGTCAGTATTTGGGATGCGTAGACTCAGTAAGAAAATATTTCTATTCACCTTCACATCTGTTTAGAAAGTGTCAATACTCCCCCAAGTTGATTTGAAATTCTTATTCTTGACATAACTGTTCCTAAATACGTAGATAGAAATACAGAGGGTGAAGAAAACCCCAACAAAATTTTGAAGAGTGAGGGACAGTTGTTACGTCTTCTCCGCACTGGAAGCCAAAACTTACACAGCTGTCTGTCTCACTTTGAAAGGGACATATGCCCATTTTCATCTTCCAAAATTTGCACATGAAGAAGCCAGCAGAGAACGGTCCACACACAAAATAAAGAGCGTAGTATAACTGCTCTTGTAACCTTTACTTTACTTTGGGCTTTATGTGAAAGATACCAATATCAGTGACTTAATCAGACAGCACTTCATCTTCCTCAAATAATACTAAGTTCAGGGGTATAGAGGATGCAGCACTCGGGAAGGTCATTCTGCTCCCAAAGTCGTGCAGTTGTCTTCTCCGGCATCCCCACAGCTGGGATTTCCGACTTAGAGTTCCAAAAGAGCAGCTGTCTGCATTGCCTCCACCGGGAGAAAGAAGGTAGAACTCCTATGTCTGAAGGATCCTTCAGTTAGGAGGAAAAGAGTTCTATTCTGGAAGCCTTGAGCCCACACAGTATTGACTTGAGCCCACACAGAATTTTCTGGAACGGCACAGCATCGCTAGCTGCCAAGCATTTGGAGAGGAAGGTTCGCGCAGCTGTGAACACCCATCATTCGAATCACTTCCCAGATCTGTGGGGAAGAGGTCATTGGATGCGATGCGGTCAAGCGCAGCATTGCCCCAGTGGACGGTAAGCGGAAACACGCAGAAGAAAAATCTCCGAGGTGCGTTAGTTCATTAAATTCCAGATGAAGGGCAAAACATCCGTGCGAAAAGCAGAGGCTCCAGACTTCCAAAGGAAAGCATTGGAGAACATCTTCATATCCGTGTAGACAATAATGTCCTAAGCCAAATAGTACAACTATATAAAACTACACAGGATTTTGTAAGACAAAAGCATTGTAATTACTTGGGAGAAAACAGCCATAACCACAAACTCTGCAATCAAGCCATTGGGCTTTCCCTACTCTTCTGTTGTTGAACTCTTTAGAGAAGGATTCATTCATGCTGGGGAAAAAAAGATGAAGAGATGAAGATAGGACATGATTTATCATAAAGTACACTTTGCAAAGACTGTCGTGCATTAATATGCCATGATTTATCATAAAATACAGTCCTTTGCAAGGACTGTGATATATTAGTGTGTAGGCTTCTCTATTCTGTCTTTGATTGTTTAAAATCCCGTGCCTGGAGTGCGTGGGTGGCTCAGTCGGTTAAGCGTCCGGCTTCGGCTCAGGTCATGATCTCGCTGTTCGTGGGTTCGAGCCCTGCATCAGCCTCTGTGCTGAGAGCTCGGAGCCTGGAGCCTGCTTCACATTCTGTGTCTGCCTCTCTCTCTGACCCTCCCCTATTCCCACTGTCTCTCAAAAATAAATAAAGAACATAAAATAATTTTTTAAATAAAAATAAAAGCCTGTACCTGATTGAATTGCACTTACTGGTTTTTTTAAATATGGCAAATTGTGAATCGTAAGTGTAGACGTAGCCCATTGTGTTCCCGTAAATTTGGTTAGGGAAACTTCGCCTCATCTTTGTGAAGAATCATTTCATTTTTTCCTTTTAGTCAATTCCGTGTAAATCTCTCAGGTGGAAGTCAATACTTCTAATTTTCAAGGCAGGCCCATAAAAGAGGGAAAGACAATTTGTAGATGCAATTGTATATATGTGGGAACATTAAGATCTAGCCACGTCTCAAAATTGAATAATTTGGGGAGTTCTCACAAAGAGAAATAAAACACTGGAAAAAATTGGTTTTGGACTTCACATCATAAATGGGCCCATGTTGTAGAGTTAATGCCTTTATAGTAACATCCGCCCAAAGTGTGGAGGAAAAGAGGAATTTTTGATCAAACTCTCACACATTTTTATGACTATAGCCCTGCGGTATTTGCAACAGAACACAGACATTCATCGTGTTCACCTTTGTTACCCATCAAGTTGTCATTTCCAGTAAATCACCGTTGAGCTAACATCCCCCCAAATTATGTTCCACACAGCTCTCCTGTCCTAAATAGAGCCTCAAATTTTAATTCGTATTCCTGGTTCTGAATTGGGCACATATTCTCCTATAGCATGGAGTTCAACATGTCTTGAGCAATGATAAATCTTGGAAACTGATCATGTATTCTAAACCCTTCTTGATTCAGTGTGTTGTTTGAAAAGCCTACTGTATATTACGTGCACACTTTTAAGAGTGTGAATAAGACTGAAACAAGAAAAGCCTTCACATATAGTAGTTTCTATCCTCCAGAAAGTGTTCTCTACTGTTTATTAACTAGTGAAGTTTCAGCATTAAGATCCACCCAGCAAAGCACAATCCTGCCCCAGATGTAAGCATTCTTCCAGAGATTTATTCAAGATTATGGGAATCATTATTAGTACTGGGAGCTGGCTGTTATGAGCTTCACAGAAAAGCGATCAATAATAATATGCAAAGATAATCTTAGCCTATGCTTGCTGCTGGTTAACAGAATAACAATCTTGAGGTTGCATGTCGAGTAGGGATCTACGGAAAAGAATGCAGCAAAATTTCAGAAAGAAGGAGTGATTTCCAGCGCGATCACCTGGCGGCAGCTTTCCCCGTTGACAAGATTGCAGATCTGTTTGAAGACCGCAGTGACTGCCCCGCCGTTGGCGTGTCCATTCCCTTTCAGGGGAGAATTCTTTCCTCGAAAATATTACTGAGCTCTGGGAATGCTTGTCTTAAACACTGGACACAAGAACAGTGATAACGTGATCAGAACGACAAAATGTGATGATTCGGGGCCTCGTAAATGATTCTTGAGTGGAGAATACGGCCCCGCTCCTCCACCGGAAGACATATTGATGTGTCGTGCAGTGAAAACTCCGCCTCCTGACTCTGCACCCCTACACTGCCTGCCTCTCCTGGACCCAAACAGGCAGCCCTTTCTGCTCAACCCCCTGGATGCACCCTGCATCCTTCTGCACCTGCTCTGTGCTCCCTGAGTCTGACCCTGCGGGCAAGGTCACAGAGCATCCCTGCCCTCGGGTTTCTTTTCTTTTTTTTTTTTTCTTATTTTTACTGTTTAAGAAACTAATTTTAATTAGATGACCACATTTTCCCACTTTTTAAAAGTTTTTTTATTTTTATTTAAATCCCGGTTAGTTAACATGTAGTGTAGTATTGGTTACAGGACTAGAACCCAGTGGTTCATCTCATATATGACAGCCCGTGCTCATCCCAACAAGTGTCCTCCTTAAGGCCCAGCAGCCACCTAACCCACCCCCACCCACCTCCGCTCCAGCAACACTCAGTTTGTTCTCTGTGTTTAAGACTCTCTTATGGTCTGACTCCCTCGGTTTGTATCTCATTTTTCCTTCCCTTCCCCTACATTCATCTATTGTGTTTCTTAAATTCGTCATATGAGTGAAATCATAGATTTGTCTTCCTCTGACTGACTTATTTCGCCTAGCACCACACCCTCTAGTTTCAACCACATAGTTGCAAATGGACAGATTTCACTCTTTCTCATTGACAGGTAGTACTCCACTGTATAGATAAACCGTATCTTCTTGATCCATTCGTCAGTTGATGGACATTTAGGCTTTTTCCACGATTTGGCTATTGTTGAAAGTGCCGCTGTGAACATTGGGGTGCATGTGCCCCTTTGAATAAACAAACACTCCCTTATCCTTTGGAGACACTTCCAGTAGTGCAACTGCTGAGTCCTAGGGTAGTTCTAGTTTGGGTTTTCTGAGGAACGACCTCATTGTTTTCCAGCGTGGCTGCACCAGTTTTCATTCCCACCAGCAACGCACGGGGATTCCCTTTCTCCACATCCTTGCCAACATCTGTTGCTTCTTGAGTTGTTGATTTTAGCCCTTCTGACAGGTGTGAGGTCGTTGTGGCTTTGATTTGTATTTCCCTGATGATGAGCGATGTTGAGCATCTTTTTGCATGTCTGTTGGCTATCTGCTGTCTTCTCTGGAAAAGTGTCTATGTCTTCTGCCCATTGCTTCACTGGATTATTTGTTTTTTGAGTGGTGGGGTTCAAAAGTTCTTTATCGGTTTTGGATACTAACCCACTATCTGATATGTAACTTGCAAATATCCTCTCCCATTCCATCAGTTTCCTTTTAGTTTTGCTGATTGTTTCCTTCACTGTGCAGACGCCTTCTATCTTGATGAGGTCCCAGTAGTTCATTTTTGCTTTTGTTTCTCTGGCCTCCCCAGACATCTAGTAAGAAATTGTGCCTACGGTCGGAGAAGCTGCTGCCTGTTTTCTCTTGTAGGATATTGATGCTTTCTTACAATATACACAAAAAGAAACTAAAAATGGATGAAAGACCTAAATGCCTTCAGGTTCCTTGTTTCATTTGGCCAATTGATATCTCAGGGTTGCAGAGAGCTTCTATTTCCAGAGCTGTTCTTGGACCCCCCCGCCCCCACAAGCTATGGCCCCTTTCTGCTGCCTGCTCTTACATGACCATTTCTTTCTCTGCCCCTTCTGGTTTCCATTTCTTCTTGCTGTTACACAGCCTGCACCATTTTCCTGATTTTATTCCCTTTACTCAGCCCTTCTCCGTCACCCCCACATAAGGACACCGTAGGCTCCCCTTAAACTCTGACTCCACACAGCACATAATGACATAACATTTATATTCCTGTCTCACCAACCCAAGAATTCCACTGTGCAGGCGTCAGCAGCTACACACACTGGGGTTCATGTTCCACATTTCTCTGCACAGAAGATGCCTTACCATCCTGTTACTTCCTCAACTTACTTGTTTCCATGTCTAAAATCTGTTTTACTTAATCTATCCTGACCATCTTGTTGTAATGCTGCATAGCCCAGCTCCTAAATGTGGGTTTTTGTTGTGTTTGTGGCAACCTAGATTTCCTTCCTGCATGGGGAGAATGATTTAGTGGATCTGATTCCATATAAAAAAATTTCAACAGTAAATTACCTTTTGCATGTTTTTCATGGATGTGTGGATGTGTATGCCGGATAAATTCCTAGCAGTGGGACTTCCGGGTCAATTGTAGTTGTGTTTGTAATAGTTGGAGATATTTTTAAATCGTGCTTTGTCGGAAGTCAGTGGTAGCTGGCTGTGATCCCGCCGGAAAAGTGTGAGGACATTTCAGAGTGGCTAAGAAAAGCCTAAATCAAATCTTACAGTTCTGCACAACTGAGAGGGGGAAAAAAAAGAATGTACTGTGCCTTTATTACTTCATGTCTCTTTTTATTAATGGCTTGTGCATATTTTATATGACGAATAATAATTCGTATTTCACTGTTTGTTAACTCGGGTTAATTTTCATTATCCTTGGTTTATATTACATCTCCAGGATTTTATATGTACATACACATTTCTAGAAGATTTTTATATATTTGGAAGTTAGCCCTTTGTAATGTGATCTGCAAAAATTTTTCTCAGAGTGTTGCTCTCTTGCTTATGAATCTTTCACTATAAAGACCATTACAACACAATATGAATCCAATTTATTGAGACCTCCCTAGCAATTGGATTTTGAAGGTTTTTAAAAATTTTTTAATGTTTATTATTGAGACAGAGAGAAACAGGGCATGAGTAAGAGAGGGGCAGAGAGAGGGGAGACACAGAACCTGAAGCAGCTCCAGGCTCTGAGCTGTCAGCACAGAGCCCAATGCGGGGCTCGAACTCACAAACTGTGAGGTCGTGACCTGAGCCACGGTTGGATGCTTAACCAACTGAGCCACCCAGGCGCCCTAGGATTTCAAGTTTTAAGTAAAGCTTTTTGGTGTGCCTGGCGGGCTCCATCGGGGAAGCATGCACCTCTTGATCTTAGGGTTCTGAGTTCAAGCTCTGCGTTGGGTATGGAGATTACTTACAAATAAAATCTTGGGGCACTGGCGTGGCTCAGTCGGTTGAGCATCCAACTTCAGCACAGGTCAAGATCTCGTGGTTCAGAAGTTCAAGACCCGTGTCAGGCTCTGTGCTGTCAGTTCAGAGCCTGAAGCTGCTCAGATTCTGTGTCCCCCTCTCTCTGTGTCCCTCCCCCTCATTCACACTATGTCTCTCTCTCTCAGAAATAAACATTAAAAATTTTTAAATAAATAAATAAAATCTTAAAAGAAAATTAAAGGCCTTTCCAGAAGATTTAATAATTATCTATACAAAATAAACACATGTGCTATTTACAAAACAATTACCATATATGTAAGTGCATATAGTCTATAATATTATATATTATGCCTGTAATTTTAAAATTTATCAGGGGTCATTTGCCTGCCTGTAAACACACCTTTAAAGTGGACTATTTTTTAATGTTCATTTTTGAGAGAAAGAGACAGAGCACAGGCAGGAGAGGAGCACAGAAACACAGAATCCCAAGCAGGCTCCAGGCTCTGAGCTGTTTGCACAGAGCACAGTGCGGGGCTCAGGCCCACAAACCGTGAGATCATGACCTGAGCCGAAGTCGGATGCTTAACTGAGTGAACCATCCAGGCGCCTGTAAATTGCGCTATATTTTTGAGGAGCAGACCTGCTAATTTGGGGCTGGCTATAAAATTAAGAAAACTAGTTTCCATCTCATTTTTAACATGCCGTAACCTTTTTATGGGTATTAACCTTCTTAAGTTGTAATGGTGCATAGTTTACTTCATAGACAGGTCATCAAGCATTTCTTTCTGTTGGCTGCACCTGTTCCCAGCCTCATTGCATTTGTGTGTCTGTGTGTGTGTTTGTTTTGTTTTGTTTTGTTTTGCAACTTGGGGCCTCAAAAAACTCAGGGGTCTGTGTGACCTTCTTACAGGACCTCCTGAAGGGCCTGTCCCTTTTGATGATGGTGAGATCAGGGTGGAGAAGAAAGGTGGGACCCACGGGAATGTTTTCCAATAGCACAGCACTGAGCGCAGGACGCGACACCATTGGCTGATGTGGTTTTGTCTACTGTGAAAACCAGTGACAATGAGTGGAGCTGTATTTACGGCCCCTGCATAGCCTTGAGGAATCCTGTCTCTGTTTCGATGCCCCCATAGAACACCTGATAAGCCGTTGATGAAAACCATCAACGATGTTTTAAAAACCAAACTGGATTGTATGCTTCATCTAGCCTTGGATGGGGGGGCATCTGCGTCGACGTAAATTTCTTCTACCTCATCCCGTCTTCATGGTCTGGCAGTAGGTCGCCACCAGATATCATTACTTGAAATTCTGGACACTCACGGCTCTTCTATCCTTACACTGTGTGCGTGTGTTGGAGATGACTGTGTGTTTTCTGGCTTTACGCATTAAATCAGCAACAGATTCATTGATTTGAAAGAAAACCCCCTGAGAATATGTTGTTTTTTAAATGAATTTCACGAGATACAGAACAGGGTGTGATGCATAAACCCGACCTGGTCTTTGCTAAAACCGCATGTGTGGTTGAGTTGCGTCAGCACACGTGTGCTCTAGAGGCCTCCCCAGGCAAATCTTGCAGGGATAGTTTAGGTAAGTGTGTCCCCTTGCATGAGCGTCCCGGTCACTAACCCCTGATCCTGCCAGTTACAGCAGATGTGCATGGTGTTTGTCTTCTTGGATGTGCTGACCTGGAAACAGGAACAAGGCCCTCAAGCCAGAGCACTGAGTCGGAGAGATCAACTGCGGGAAGCGTGTCCGATCACAGACCCAAAGGAAGCTTTTGGTAGCTAGATGTCTGTAACAGAGTCTCGCAATCCCGAGTGATTTAACCACGTAGAGCCTGGTGGGAGCCTGCTACATACCTAGTGCACTGACATGTCCATCTTTCAACAGCGCTACGCGGCGGTCAGATGGTCACCAAGTTCTGTCAAGTAAGGTGCCGTGTATTCCTTATAGGTCACATTGAACCAGGAAATCAACGCTCTCTGAAGCGGGGATGCCTGTTGAGGGCTCTGGGTCCTTTCTGCGAATGTGGATGCAGACTCAACTCGAAGGTTTTCTCGTAGCCTAACAATCCGGAAATGAAAGCACACAAGGTCGTCAACTTCTAACATGATGTAGCTGTCTCCAGTGGTTTGATGCGCACCGGGCTTCTTTCTGGCTTGCGTTGCGGGAAAGGTCATCTCCTTCTGGGGACGTTCGCAGCATCCCTCTGAGTTCCATCCCGAAGGACAGCTTTATGCAACGCGATATTCCGTTCTAAAGACTGTCCCCGTGGCCTTATCAGAAGGCAAACGTGTGCATCTGTGGGGAGGCTCAGACTTCCCCACGTCAGATATAAAATCTAAAGATACAGAACGCGCTTGAAAGATTTGAAACTATTCCGAGGGTATGAGTGTGGAGGCGATTTGGATTATGACAACGATGATGATGAAATACAGTAGATTTAGTGTCATCATTTATGGAATATATGTGGATATCATATTCACCTTTGTTGGATTTGAGTAGACAAAAATTTTTGTTTATTCTACTGTATTTGAAGAGGACAGTTGCCGGGGAACCTGTGTGGCTCAGTCATTTAAGCGTCCGACTTCAGCTCAGGTCACGATCTCACGGTTGGTAAGTTTAAGCCCCACGTTGGGCTCTGTGCTGTCAGCATGAAGCCTGCTTGGGAATCTCTCTCTCCCTCTGTCTCTACCCCTCTCCTGGTCACGCAGGGTCTCTTCCTCTCTCTCAAAATAAATAAATTTGAAAAAAAAAGAGAAACATGTGCAAACATGTGTGGTGACAGGTGTTAAGCAGACCTAGTGAGGTGATCATTTTGTAACATATTCAAATATCAAATCATTATGTTGTACCGCTGAAACTAATACACGTCATATGCTTTAGTAAGGGGCCTAAAAACAGAAATTGGAAGCCAATGAGACAGACACAGGTCAAGAAACTGCTGCGAACACATTTGTGAATTCACCGGGTAACATTTTAACCTATGTATGCATGTACATGAGTCGTGTGGTCTTATAGATGTATTATTTTTGTTGATACCAGTGCATATCCCAATTTTAGCTGCTTTTGTCTTAAAAACTAAACTATTTTCTATGGAACTTTGCACCAGTTGGACGTCCAACTACTCTCCCACGAGGTGGTCCTGGCCAATTTACATACAAAATTCCTTATCATTCCATTTCTAAAGTTTTACCTTGTTTCCTGTCACCCCTCCCCCCATTCCCACTGGGAGGATTATGGATAAATCTGGTTTTTAAATTGTCTTTCCAACATTGGCACGTCCCAGGATCTGTAATCAGCCAGCTGGAGACCTCAGAGAGCTGATGGATGAGCCCCACCCCAAAGTCCATAGGCAGGAACCAGGTGACTGATGGAAAATGAGTTCCAGTGTGATTTGAGTCCAAAGGCCACAGAGAGCCGATGTCCCAGCTGGAAGACAGAGAAAATTACGAAAATGAAAATGAAACCTTGGATTGCAAGTAATTTGTTCTGCAAGTGTTCCACAAAGTGAGCATACATTTCTTTTTTCTTTAATTTTTTAGTGTTTGTTATTTATTTTTGAGAGACAGCGGAAGACAGTGTGAGCAGGGGAGGGTCAGAGAGAGAGACAGGGAGACACAGAATCTGAAGCAGCTCCAGGGTCTGAGCTGTCAGCACAGAGTCCGACGCAGGGCTGGAACCCACGAACCGTGAGATCATGACCTGAGCTGAAGCTGGACGCTTAACCGTCTGAGCCACCCAGGCGCCTATATTTCTAATAAATGGTTCTTAAAATCTGCTTTGATATATGAATGCTTTGGATGACAAGCATGTTTCCGGAGCAAATTATGCCCTAAAATGAAGGTTTGGTGTATCTGGGAACCTGATAGCTCAGGAAAGTGGACGCGTAAAATGAGGCATCCTGGTGGGTGAAGTGTTGATCTGTGTCACAGTTCCTGAGTTCGAGCCTCGTGTCTGGCTCTGTGCTGACAGCATCAAGCCTGCTTGGGACTCTCTCTCCCTCTGTCTCTTCTCCTCCACTTGCACTGTCTCTGTCTCTCTCAAAACAAATAAATAAAAACTTAAAATGAAAAAAGAAGAAATGACCTGTTGAACCATAAGAAGACATGGCAGAAACTTAAATGCATGATTAGTTAGTTTGAAAAAACAATCTGAATGGCATATATGTTTATCTATGTGTGTCGGTGAAAATTAAATGCCTTTGTGGAAAACTGATGAACTGTTCCCAATACATCAAGGAATGGGAGAATGAAGCAGATTGACAAGGCCCAAAGAACGCCCATATCCACATGACAGGTTCAAAATCAGTATGTCAATAAGTAAATCTAATACCACATTTAATGGTCCCTGTTGCAAAAGATCAGTGTCAGAATCTGGGGCACCTGGCTGGCTCAGTCAGTGGCTATGTGGCTCTTGATCTTGGGTTGAGTTCTAGCCCCATGTTTGGCACTGAGGTTATTCTAATAAATACGTAAATAAGAGATAGAATGAAATTCCTGCGCTTGCACCTTGCAAGGGTTTTCAGGATGCAAGTAACACAGTGGCCCACCTGTGGGTGACTGGCAGAAGACCATGAGGCTTGCACACGGCCCCCTGCAGTGTTACCCTTGGACCCTGAGCCTCCTCCTGCACAAGGCTGTGGGGCGTCCACCCCACCCACACGGGTCACGTGCAGGAGCTCCTCTCTATAGGTCTTTGCAGTCCTGGGCCCAGACATGGGAATGAATAAGCCTCCCGATTATCTGGGACCCTCCTAGGTTAGACACACATGCCCCCCTCTCCAGGCTTCCCAGCTCAGGGCCCAATTCCTGAGTGCACTGCGTCCAGTCTGAGCTCAGCGCCACAGGACCCATGAGCCTCTGGGGTTGTTTGTTACGCAGCGGCAGTATCTCTAACAAGCCATCAACAGCAACACAAACTGCAACCTACCTCGCTTCCAGGAGGCATTCCTCAAACACAAACTCTTTAAAGTCAAACAGTAAAAAAAAATGGCGTATGTTTCCAACTCTAAAATCTACAGCTGCTGTGATCATATCAATGTCCGTGAACGCAGGCTTCAGTTTAAAAAATTTCAAGGACGGGCGTCTGGGGGGCTCAGTCGGTTAAGCATCCAACTTTGGCTCAGGTCATGATCTCACATTCGTGGGTTCGAGCCCCGCGTCAGGCTCTGTGCTGACAGTCAGCTCAGAGCCTGGCACCTGCTTCCGATTCTGTGTCTCCCTCTCTCCCTGCTCCTCCTCCACTCATGCTCTGTTTCTGTCTCAATAATAAATATACATTAAATTTTTTTTAATTTCAAGGGTCTCAGGTGTGTAAAAATATTTCTTCATTTCTTCTCTGCTTTCTGTTCTGTTGGGTCTGTACCCGGAGGTGTGGAATTACTGGGATACATGGTAGTTCTGTCTTCACCGGTGTGTTTTCTGCAGCATTTAACATTCATTTAACATTTAACATTCCCAGCAACACTTATTTTCTGAATTTTTGTGGGTTTTTCTCTCTTAAATCATAACCCCCTTAAATGGATGTGATGTAGCATCTCCTTGTGATTTTGATTTGCATTTTCCTAGTGATCCTGTTGATCCTCCTTCTATGAACTGGAGGGGTATTTGTATATCTTCTTCAGAGAAATGTTTCAAAAAGTATGTAGAGAATATTAACCTATAATTTTGTATCTGACATATATTCATAAATGTAGGTGTATACACATCCATATGTATAGACACAGGCACACACGTGTGAATACCTTTAAACACATCTATAGGTATATGCAAGTAGAAATGCCTCATGAACCCAGAAATGTAAACTGTGTATTGTATTTATTTATTTATTTTTGAGAAACAGAGCATGAGCAGGGGAGGGACACAGGGAGAGAGAGACTCTTAAGCAGGCTCCATGCTCAGCAGAGTCCAAGGTAGGGCTCGAACCCATGACCCTGCGCTCGTGACCTGAGCCGAAATCAAAGCTAGACACTCAATTGCCTGAGCCACCCAGGAGCCCCCAAACTGTATATTTTAAATTAGTATAATGCATATCTTTATGTATCTATGAAGTAATTTTAAGTGGTATTGACATTAATATATTCATATTAATTAAATTGGTATTTATTTTTAACTGGATTGATAACTTCCCACTACTGATAGGTAATAAATTAACACAACTCCATGCCTTACAACAATGCAGATTTGTTCTCATAGAATTGTGGACCTCAGAGTCTAAAATCTAGGTTTTCACAAGTCTCTCTTCCTTCTGGGGGCTTCTGGGCAGAACCTGTCCCTTGCCTGTTTCAGCCCGGGAGCCTGCCCGCATCTCATTTCACGGCCTGTCTGGACCTCCCTGCTTCCTCTGCTCTCCTCAGACTTCCTACCACTAACTCGGACCTTCCTGCTTTCCTTCTCTACGCACCCCTGTGCTTGTCCTGGATCCACCCACAAAATCCAGGATAATATTCACATCCCAGATCCTTAAGTTTATCACACCTGCAAAGGTTGAAAAAAAGGGGGAAGCAGAATAAGGTAAAATGATTCCATCTTCTGGGAAGGAGGGCGGAGATGTCTTTGGAAAGTTGTGTCATGGGCGCATCTCTTTGGAATGTCAAGGTCATGGGTTTTCTACTTGCTTATGGAATCTCATCTACCACAACCTTCAATTCTGTGGCTCCGGGAACATAATAATCAGCCTCAAGAAAAACACTTCCCTTCTGACAGTCCTTGAGCATGTTGATGTGTAGTCTGTTCGTGTTCAGAGACACGAATTAGCTCCAGGATCGTTGAATCTCCATTTACTCAAAGAATCCTTTCCATTACAAAATTCTATTTTTCCACGTTTAATTTTTTTTCTTATTCCTCTAAGCCCTAACCACGTTTCTCGTTGGATTAAACATAGCTGGACTAAAATGTCAATTCCTTGTCTTAGATTACAGACTGAATAAACAGTTTGGGGGGGGTGGGGAAGCCCACATGTTACTCATAATTGGGAGTTCATGTGGGACGTGCGTGGACATATGTGTTATTTGGACTACCCTTGGAACACTTAATCATTTTCTAATCTCCGTTTCTTTGCCACCACCCAACGGTTATTCTCGGGCGAAGCTGGCAGATGGTGAGGCCATATGCCACGTATTAAAAATATGCTGTCCGACATATTGCTTTTAATTATGAGATATTTTTCTGGTGTGTTTCTTTAACTTTTGAGGGGGGTCGTGATAAAGATATGATAAGGCTGAAAGCAAGACAGTGTCAGCAAGGAAAGGCGATATCTTCCCAGCCTTCTTGGGACCTCATCTGAAATTCTGCGAAGCCATCCGGAAGTCTTCGGGCACTTTTGCTGGGTGGGGAGGATCACTTCACCTCCCTCACGCATATGCGATGAGACGTGAACTTGAGAATCTGGAGGAAGAGCTCCGTGACGTCCAGAGGGACAGACATCACCAACCAGCTCATAGGATTGGGATTCTACGTGTGACCAGTCCTATTCTTACGGGGAGAAAAAAGAACACTATAATAGTTTGGCTATCTGATTCCGTAAGTACCAGGCATCAAGAAGAAACAAAACAAAGCATCTGTCAGCTTATACGTCCAGTTAATGGATAATTCCATCGCCTACTGTCATCCTGACATTGCAGAAATAAGGACATAGATCCTGTTCTTAAGGACCTCCTATATTGATTTACTTGTCCTATTTTTTTCTGCTACCCATCACTCTGTTGGTGTAGATTTTGTGCCAGGCCCCTTGACCTCAATATTGGTAAATCCAGTAGAAGATTTCCAGTCCTTCTTGGCTTCTTGGTCAACATTTCACACTCTTGTCTAAAGAACTAAGAGAATCCAGTTTCCTTGTCTTCAAAGACAACTCTCTCCTGATTTTTCTCTGGTCTCCCCAGTCTCTGCCTCCCTGTGTATTTTGCAGTTCCTTCCTCCTCTGCCTGTCCCTCAGGTGCTCTCTTCCATGATAATGCAGGAGTTCAGGGGTGCTTTTTCTGATATCTACTCGGGGCTTCTGTTCTCCTGCATCTGCACTGGAACGCACCGGGGCCTCCAGCAAGAGATGATGACAATGTTGGCTTCTTCCTAGGCATGAAGAGCTCACCATTCTCACTCAGCACATCTTTTCCTCCAGGTCATCTGTCACGGTGTTAATGTTATGCTTGTTTGGTTCTTCACCAGTGTCTGCCTCACTACTTGACTGGGAGCTCACAAAGGCAACCGAACGTGTTTATGACGCATATTACCCTGATGACATTGCACACCAGACTCTCAGACATTGTTTAATAAATGATGTACTAGTACAGAGAGAGCCTCCCATGAGAAGTTGGTTGCTGGATTGGTCAGCTTGGATATTGAAAGGTAGGAGTCATGGTGGAGAAGAACCTGTAAACCAAACCAGAGAACAAAGCTTCACGGTGCTGTGGAGGGTACATGCATGGTGTACAAACAAGCCATACATCATGGTCATCGTGTGGATTTTCTACACCAGGAAGTCTGTGATTCTCTGCAACCTCCAAGCCACTGGCTGTCCTACAAGGTAACTCATGTTGACACTGTGTACCTAGTACAGGCCCCACAGGTAAAGGGCTCAGTCCTACAAGCCTGCCCCCTCTTCAGATACCGATGGAAGGAGTGGGTCCCTAGGGTACCTACAATTCTATCCAACCTGACTACAAATTGGGTTTTCCACAACTCTCTCCTGGGTTTCAATAACTCATTGTCATGGTTTGCAGAACCCAGTGAAACATTTTGCCTATCACCATTTATTGGAAAAGATGCTTCAAAGAGTACAAACCAACTCCCTGATGAAAAGGTACAGAGAGGGAGTTCTGCAGTCTGGGGCCTACCACCATGCTGGCACCCGGATGTGCTCACTGTCCCAGAAGGTCTAGGCACCCATTGACTTGAACTATGTATGGAGATTGCATGATGTCACCACGATTGATTAATCATTGGTCATTGGTGATCAGATCAGCCTCCAGCCACGTTCCCTAGAGATCAAGGTCAGGGGTTGACACTGAAACTTCCAACCCTTTACTGACGGGATTGGCTCCTCTGGTAACAAGCCTTATCCAGAAGGGATCTACGGACCTACCAAGAACCGTCTCACTGACATAAACCCACATAGACCCAGGGACTTGAAAGGGACTTGATGTGAAGAACACGACATGCTCCTTTCATCCCTGACCCTTGGGGAATCACCACGGTTTTATAAACTCTGTCTCAGGAACCAGAGACAAAGACAAAATGTATGTCTCTTATTATGCACGGTATCACGAACAGCAGTTCTACACATGAAAAGAGAGGTCAAGAACACACGACTGCTAGACCACATGGTAAGTGTAGGCTTTGTTTTGTAAGGAACCACCAATGAACCTTGCAACGTGGCTGCACATTTCTGCATTCCTGTCAGCGACAGAACAGAGTTTTTGTTGCTCCACCCTCTTGTCCAGAAAATAGTTATGTTTATGTGTGTGTGATTATTCAGGCAAGGTCCTTTGGTGTCGTATGCTACATTTTATGTTACCATATATTGCACTCATGGGGAAGACATCAGTACAGATGCAACCGGCACCAATTCACTTGGTGTCCACATCAGAACCATTTCCAAGTTGCCCGTATTCATGCGTGACCCACCTCCCAATCAGTTTTGAGGACAGCGCGGTCTTGAACTACATGGGGTTGAACTCTGTACGTCAACGTATACAAGCATTTGTTTTTCAGTAAATACGGTACACTTCTGAAAATGTATTCTTGTTATGGTTTTCCTTTCCCTTGCTGACTTTATGGTAAGAATACAGCTATGGTACATGTGACATACAAAATATGTGTCCGTTGACTGTTTATGTTACCAGACAGCAGTGGGCTGGCTACTGTACTGAAATCTGAAGGGCGGTCCAAAGTTATACATGGATTTCTGACTGTTTGGGGGTCTTGGCCCTAACCCCTGCTGGTCAATGATCAAGTATACTTAGGCCTGGGATAATAAACCATGGGAATTATTTTTTTTAATTTTTGTTTATTTATTTTGAGAGAGAGTAAGAAAGCACAAGCAGGAGGCAGAGGGTTGGGCAGGCAGAGATGGAGGGAGAATCCCAAGCAGGCTCCTCACTGTGATCACAGAGCCCAACTCACGGCTCAAACTCAAGAACTATGATATCATGACCTGAGTCAAGATCAAGATTCATACACTTAACTGAACAAGCAACCCAGACACCCCACACTTTGGAATCCTTGATGTCCCTCAATGCCACTTACCAGGTGCCCTAAATCACCTACCAATGGAAGAGCTGAACCACAGAAGCCCAACATGAGTATTGCTTCTTCTTTAGTCACATGATCTCAGAGGCATCTATTGCCTGAAAGGCCCTTGGCCACTACCGTGAAATTACATGTTTGCCAATTTC
Organism: Suricata suricatta; assembly: GCF_006229205.1. Lineage (NCBI taxonomy): Eukaryota > Metazoa > Chordata > Mammalia > Carnivora > Herpestidae > Suricata > Suricata suricatta. The sequence continues at coordinate 2,250,548 of NC_043717.1, read as the reverse complement.
ACATTATAATTTGCATTATAACTTCATTGTTTTCCATACACAGAAAAAAGCAGATACAATTTCATAAAGACCTAAGAGTTGCCCATATCCCCTTAGATACTATTGTCCTTGACTAGATCAACATTATTTGTCATTCTCAAGCATGGAATGGCTTATAATCCAACAAATTGGCTACAAGGAGACTTGCTAAAGACCCTGAAGTTTAACTTTTTGTTTACATTTAAAGTGTGATTGCCACTGATTGGGCTGGTGCGGTCATGATGGCCTGCTGATGGTGCTGGCCAGTAGACCAGGTTCAAATACAACGTGCATTCATGGGGGTGGAGACACTTCTAAGGGGGGGGGGAGCCTATTAGTAATAATTTATCTTCCCTAAATACCATTGAACACATATCCATATATCCTGTGACCGTGTCATATATAACATATTTTTAACAAATGGAAAAGGGCTAACCTTACATTGGTAAAAATATTTAGGATAGACATGAGTTGGAAAATATTTACAGATAGAAAAAATTGGTCCTAAAGTATCATCTAGGCAAGCTTCAAACAAATATAATAACCACGGAAATAGATGTTGCTACCTGAGAATAAAACAGGTCGGAAATCACGGAACTGAACACTTTTTATAATTAATTTCAAATAATACGTTTACACTTTTATTCTAAATGGAAAGAATTTAATCAAAATGTGTTTGGAATTGTGGTGATCTGTCATGTATTTATTTGGGACACTAAAAGAAGTCCATTTGGAAAATCTAATTGTTCAACAAATTTAGAGGTGTTTTCCCCCACTGGATTCATAACGAAATCTGGATGTGAAATAACAAGCAAGGCTTCCAGTTTTATTTACTGACGTTGAAGTGATTGAAAAACAGGATCAATGTCTTCTTCAGGTTGTGTGGTTGAGGGGCTAATAGCAATAACTGGTCATTCTGTATTTCACAAGTTTATAGACATTTTGCATTTTCTCATAATTCATGTGAGCTTTACCACTTTGTTTGGTGATGCTTTGGTTTACTCACTCAAGCACTGAAATGGTGTTCTAGTTCTTAGATCTGTCGATTTGCACATTTTTTATGAAACACAATTGGAGCATTTATTCTTTCAATTTAGGGGGACTTGTACTCATACAAAAAAAAAAATTATAATGAACAGCATTTTAGTCCTGCTGCTATTTCTCACCACAGTATACATTATTTTTTTGAGTGCAAGGAATGTTCCTCCAAATCCAGGAAGAGGTGCCTTTTTCTTACAATTTCACAAGCTGGGTCTTATGACAAAATGAGTTGGTTTGATTGAAGAGAATGATGGCTTGTATTCCAAAAAGAACGAAACTGAAAATTACTATTTTCTGGAACAAATTTTAAAAATACACAATGTCAGCTTTAATATTATGGAATTTGTTTATCTGCTGGAATTTGATAGAATGTCATTCTTTCTCTCAAAGCAATGAAAGAATAAAATAAATTCATTTTTACACATATTGTTACCTACATGTCAGCAATAAATATTAAGTACATGCTGGAAAATCTAATCGGCTAAGGTTTTTTTTGAGTGAAGTTTTTGCATATTTTTTAGACTTTACATAGTGAAAACATTGGCAAAATAGGGAAATTTTTAAGGAAGCCATTTTCCTTTTATACTGAGTGCTTGTAGTAAGAATAAAGAAAATATCATGTAACCTTATTTTGGCTTAACAAGCTAAATTCCAGTTCAATAGATGTATCTATAATGTTGGCTTCAGAAATCAGAATAAAGAGAACCATAGTTGACAATGCAAATAAGAATGTACCAGAAAAAAAAAAGACTTTTTTTTTTTTCCACCGTAGGCAGTAGAAAGGCCATATGAACTGGAAGTCCTGGTGACTGACCCTAAGTTCCTCTCGCCCACGTGCAGGTGGGATGAAGGATGAAGGCGGTCCCTGTATTGGGTGGTTCGTGGGTCCATCTTTGATGCCCACTTGGTTAGGCAGCACTAGCGAGATTCATCAAAGAGTCGTCTGTGTGTTAACTGTGAAGGCATTTCCCCCATGTGTAACGTCTGCAGTATGTGAACTGTAAGTCAAGTCACTTATTCTAAAGTGAGCTGGACTCATCCAATCAGTTGAAAATGCATAAAGCAGAAACTGACGTTTCTCCGAGAAGGAAGAACTTGTGCCTAAAGCGTGCAGTTTCAACTATTCCGGCCTGCAGGCCTGTCGTACACATTTTGGACCTGTCTGCTCCCACAAACTTCATGAGCCAGTTTCCTGAATTTCAAGAGATAGATAGAGCATTGGTGGATAGATGATGATGATTGATAGATAGATAGATAAATACATACATATTATAAATAGATATAGACATCTAAAGAGATGTAGACATATAGAATTAAATGATGAATAGATGATGGGTAGATAAATCTATGGACACACAGATACAGATAGATGATAATAGATGATAGATAGATACATAGATAAAATAGATACACAGATTGAGGAGAGATAGATGGATACAAAGATAGGTGAAAGATGGATGAGAAATAGATGAATGATGGATGGATGAGAGAGAGAGAGATGGATGGATGGATATATAGATAGAAAAATGGATACATGATAGACAGATAATGGATGATAGATAGATAGATAGATAGATAGATAGATAGATAGATAGATATGATGGATAGATATGATGGATAGATAGATACATAGATGGATGAGTGATAGGTAAACAGATAATGCATGATAGTTGGATAAATAGATCAATATGATGGATAGATAGATACATAGATACATAGATGGATGTGGGATAGGTAAATTGACAAATGATAGTGATAGATAATTAACTCTGACCATGACTTAAGGTTCCTGACTTCGAGCCCTGCGTCAGGTTTTGTGCTGAGCATGGATCCTGCTTGAGAGTCTCTTCTCTCTCTCTCTCTCTCTCTCTCTCTCTCTCTCTCTCTCTCTCTCTCTCTCTCTCTCTCTCTCTCTCTCTCTCTCTCTCTCTCTCTCCCCCTCTGCCCCTGTCCCCAGGTTGCACACTCACTCTCTGTCTAAACATTAAAACACTCATGGGGCACCTGGGTGGCTCCGTCAGAGAAGCATCTGACTCTTGATTTCAGCTCAGGTCATGGTCTCATGGTTCTTACGTTCCAACTCTACTAGTTCAGAGCCTGCTTGGAATTCTCTCTCTTTCTGTCCCTCCCCTCTCCTGCACACATGCACTCTCTCAAAATAAATAAACTTTAAGCACATTTTTTAAAAAATTTACAAACATTCTTTACAGTACCTTGTAGGATCACAAGACATGAGTTCATACATTCAACAAGTATTTATTTCAAGTTATCCTTACGGAACGGAACGACTCCCTACCCTCCAGCCCCGTGTCCATCAGCAGCCCGCCTTCAAACACAGCCTCAGCCCATTGCGGGCAGCGCACCTTTTCCTTTATTCTGTCCTCCAGAAAATCTACCTTTCTTCTCCTATTCCATCTCCGTGTCTTGTCAGATAACGTTCTCTTCACCTCCCAACCAACGCCCGCATTTCAAAGTGCATTCGCTGTTGATTGCATAGCGTCTTGTCCTGCAAGTGTGTTTGTCCTCGGGTAGAAGCAAAACTCTTCACATGGCAGAGACTTGGGTCACGCTTACACACTTTCTGTGTCCACATAGAAACTGTATCTGCTAGAAGGACACACACGGGGTAACTGTTCTTCTGTTTCAGGGGTGATGTTGCTCGTACATATTAAACACTAAAATAAGTACGCTTGAGGGGCTCAGTTGGTTAAACCCCCCATTTCTGCTCAGATCATGATCTCTCAGTTCATGAGTTACAGCCCCACGTCACGCTCTGTCCTGAAAGCTTAGAACCTGGAGCCTGCTTCGGATTCTGTGTCTCCCTCTCTCTCTGCCCCTCCCCTGCTCACAATCTATCTCTGTCTCCCAAAAATGAATACACGTTAAAAAATTTTTCTAAATGAGTACACTTGAAAATCCCTAAAAATTAGACCCACCAACAAATAGCACTCTACGATCTTTAGAATTTATAGGACGGAAATGATCTAGACACTGTTCATATTTGACCAGTGTTTTTATTATTCTACATATATTGATTGTTCTTTCAAAATAAACAAGTACAGAGGGGTAACACCACATCACATAATTCGCTGCTTCTAGGTAATTGTGTTGCATCAACTATCGATTTAAACAAAATGTGGGTAGGTAAGTTAAGATTTTCATAAGCCTCTGAAAATGGCTCACCAGTAGAACATTCCAAAACATTCGGAGAATGGTACGATGATTTAAAAACTCAATATCGCATCTTCCTTCTCTTTCACTTCAGCTGACAGACCAGGACCAATTTCTGCAATCTGAAGGAGTACTTTGGTAAAAAGAATCCTGAGTCAAATGGGCTATTTACTGGGCTCCTTTGAACAAACGTACCATTTAACTGAATTTCGAGTATTCTGGGCACAAAATGAATCGAGAAGAAACATTCTGATTGTCACCCCCACATTTGGTTCGATGTATTGCTAATCAAGATCCATTATTTGCCGTTCAATTTAACTGATGATCCACACACTTTGACGGTTCCTATTTAAGAATGATCATGTCTGATTTATACGTAAGGAGACCTGCACTGTTTCTGCCCTCGGCTCACTACCCGCATCCAGTGTCGTCTAGCTGTTTCTACTAGCGCTATTCTCTTGGCCGCGTCGAATTTCCTCTTGTCCAGATGGATAGTCACTCCGCCCAGATATGTGAATTTGCAGATCCTCTAAGACCCTTTGATCTTACAATACTAATACCCACTGTTAGATTACGGGTAGCTAGCTACCACTTACTGAACACCCATCCCGCCTCAGTCGCTCTGAAGAACGGCTCGATATTTTGCATCCCTAACAAGCTCCCACGAATGTCGGGGCTTCCTGCTGGTCCGCTAACCACACTCTGAGCGACAAGGCCACACAGGACCCTTACGGGGCCGTGAAGTCCTGCTGCACTATTTATTCACCCAAAGTTCTTGATTCCGAGTGCACACAGGTTATATACTAGACTCGCCGACTGATACGCACACACACATCTCTGAGATACAGACGAGGCTGCATAGAATCTTGCTGAAACGTCAGCTCACAGACGCCAGACGATGGATTTTCTCAGAGGGAAGGTACTTTGTTATTTCGGGGCTACTGCTAAGTGGAACCTTGAACTCTGGCAATGAGCAAAACATTATGGAAAGGCGGCACTTAGAGAGTTTGTGGCTCTAGAGATGAGTGTTAATTACAAAATTAGCCCAGTTTGGAAGACATGTGAGTCTGACTAATTGTTCCCAGGAAGGGTTGAATCAGTCACATGTTCTGTCCCAGGGGCTCCCTGGACAGGTGCACAGCACTGCTTGACTTCTGAATTCATAAAACAAGTATGTGATTAATTATAATTATATAATATCAATATACTACATTATATGCTATAACTAATATACAATTCATAATATATTTATATTGATATAATTTATAAATATAAATTTATATAAATTTAAATTGTAATTTAAAATATAAATTATATAGCATGCAGGTAGAACATGGTAGAATATTATAAATAATCAATATTATAAATTATATTTTACAATAGTAACATGTTGATAGTAATACTATTATAATAATAATAAAACTATTATTTAAAATGGATGGTCATCATACTTTCATTATAATATTAATGTCACAGGGAACCTATGTCAATGACAAGTTTATTTCAAGACAGATACCAGAAATAAAAATTTTTTTTAATTATTTTGAATTGAAATTTTAAATAAATTTTTATTCAAATTTCAGTTAATGTGTGCAATATACGGAAACTACACTTCAATAAATGTAAATACCTCAAAGGAATATGTGGAATACATAAAAGACAATGTATGTACTTCAGACAATGTTGTACTTTGTGGCTGGTGTCACTAAGAAAATCTTCATATTTAATGCCAGCTATAATATCTAAAATGTTTTCCATGACCTGTTTTCATTTTAAACTAGTTTATCTAAAGTTTCCTGCTAGAACATTCTGTGTGTGATGTTTAATTTTATGAGTGCCGTGCAAACAAATATGGGAAATGTGGCATCAACAAGAATATTCTCCAGGGCTGTGCCGTCTCCGACAAGATCCATTATCTGAATATGGCTATTTACATTTAAATACAAAGGAATTTAAATTAATTAATTGAATATTCAATTCCTCACTTTAAAAAAGCTGCGTGACGGGCACCTTGGTGGCTCAGTCAGTTAGGCATCCGACTTCAGCTCAGGTCATGATCTCACAGCTTGTGGGTTCGAGCCCACTTCTGAGTCTTTGTCTCCCTCTCTCTGACCCTCCCCTGCTCATGCTCTGTGTCTTTCTCCCTCAAAAAATTTTTAAAAAAATTTTAAAAAGTTTAAAAACAAAGCTGCATGTCACGTACTTGATATAGAGGCTGCCATATTGGTTAGAAAAGACACAGAACATTTCTGTCATCACAGAACGTTCAAAAGGTCGCCACTGACCTACATGACAGAGATCATTTATGCTCATGTATGTACTTTCACTGGCCTTAGCACTCAGAAATAAGAAGAAACACAGACCCACACATGCACACACACACCCAAACACAGTTTAGTCAATGGTCGTGCCAAAATGTAGGAGTACCAAGCTAAAATAAGGATTTGTAACCCCTGCACCATAATTCTACAATGAAAATACGAATGAACTGTTTTCATTGTACAAGCAAAGAGACCTCAAACCTAGTGAATTCTAGTTATAGTTAATCTAAAGAAGTATGTATTCAAATTTTCATTTGTGCACCACAGTAATTTTTTTAATGGAAAATAAGAGAAAATACGGCAGCCGCGGACTTCTGTTTTTCTAACTCACTTCACCAGTAACACGCGTAGGTTCTGCCTGGCTCGAATTGCCAATCTGAAGGGGCCACGTCCTGTAAGATTCCACCTCTGTGACCTTCTGGAAAAGGCAAAACTGTGGAGGCCAAGATCAGTGCTTGCCGGGAGCTGGGAGGGAGGGAGGAATGGGCGGAGGAAAGCGGATTGTTAGGGTCGAGAAACTACTCCGTGTGATTCTATAATGACATAGACCTTTCGTTCTACATCTGTGCAAACCCTTAGAACGGGCAACGACTGGACGAAACCCTAACGTAGACTGCGCCTTGGACAGCAATGTTGTGTTATGGTAGGTTCTCCGATTTTGACAAATGCACCATCTGGTGGGGATGTTGGTAAGAGGGGAAGCCGTGTATGTGGGGTCCGGGGGGTAGGGAGTCCTGCGGACCTCCGGCTCCGTTTTGCCGCAAACTTGAAACCACTCTGGAAAATCGCGTGCATTCTTGGCACTGTGTAGAAAATGTTACTGTTTCCGCTTTGAACACACTTCTTTACTGCAAGAATTTAAGTGGAGGGAAATGATCTGTTTATAAGATGACAAACAGAGACGATTTCTGTTTTTCTTCCCTTCCGACATCCTGCATTTGCCTCTGTTATTATTTCTCTTTCCTCTTCGGAATTTATTTTAGCATTTCTTTTAAAAAGTACATCTTGGTGACAATGTGTCACATATTTTTCTTGAACGGAAATGTCTTTGTTTTGGCTTCATTCCTGAAGGGCATTGTTTTTCCTCCTTATAGACTGTGGCTGGTGGTATTTTCTTTCAGAAATTTAAAGAAGTTATTCTGCTGTTTTGTGCTTTTTATGATTGCTTTTTAAAAAAAATTTTTTACTGTTTACTTATTTCTGAGAGACAGCGAGCAGAGCAGGGGCCAAGAGAGAGAGGGAGACACAGAATCGGAAGGAGGCTCCAGGCACTGAGCTGTCAGCACACAGCCTGATGTGGGGCTCAAACCCACAGACCATGAGATCATGACCTGAACTAAAGTTGGACGCTTAACCGACTGAGCCCCCCAGGAGCTCCTTTATGATTGCTTTTTAATCATGGCAGGGGGGCGCCTGGGTGGCTCAGTCGGTTAAGCCTCCGACTTCGGCTCAGGTCAGATCTCACGTTTGTGGGTTCGAGCCCCGTGTCAGGCTCTGTGCTGACAGCTAGCTCAGAGCCTGGAGCCTGCTTCCGGTTCTGTGTCTCCTTCTCTCTCTGCCCCTGCCCCTCTCATGCTCTGTCTCTCTCTGTATCAAAAATAAATAAAACA
>NC_043717.1:2240635-2242287 GCF_006229205.1 Suricata suricatta | reverse complement strand
GCTCAGTCGGTTAAGCCTCCGACTTCGGCTCAGGTCAGATCTCACGTTTGTGGGTTCGAGCCCCGTGTCAGGCTCTGTGCTGACAGCTAGCTCAGAGCCTGGAGCCTGCTTCCGGTTCTGTGTCTCCTTCTCTCTCTGCCCCTGCCCCTCTCATGCTCTGTCTCTCTCTGTATCAAAAATAAATAAAACATTAAAAAAAATTTAATCATGGCAGGAAATCTACCTTCTTCCCCAACTTTTGCGTGTGCAACACTGTATTGTTAGCTCTGGGCACAACGTGCTAGAACAACTCTTTAAACTGACTTTTCCTCTGGCATAACTGAAACTTTATTCCCCGGAGGAGCCCAGCCCCTCTGGCCCCTTCCCGCCAGCCCCTGGCCGCCAGCATCCACTCCTCTGCGTCTGTGAGTTTGACTATTTCAGTTGGCTCCTAAAGGGAATCGGGAGTCATTCTCCAGATCACATACCCAGATGGCCAACAGGAATGTCAACATTACTAGTCACCAGGAGAAGGCACATCAGAGTTATAATGCACTAAGACCTCACTTCTGTCTTTAAGAAAAAAAATGCAGGTGAGGACGTGCAGAAATTGGAACCGTGTGCACGGTTGCTATCAATGTGCACTGATGTGGGAGGTAGGAACACCTGTATGCTGTCTGCTTAGATGTTAAAAATACGGATCTGGGAAGTTTGGAGGCTCAGGTCGTGATCTCACAGTTTTTGAGTTTGGCCCCGTGTTGGGTTCTGTGCTGACAGCTCAGAGCCTGGAGCTGCTTCAGACTCTGTGTCTCCCTCTCTCTCTGCCCCTCCCTGGCTCGTGCTGTCTCTATGTGTCTCTCAAAAATAAAATAAAAATGTAAAAAAAAATTTAAAAAATTTAAAAGAAATATCAAGGGAGAACAAAGTATTTGAGAGGAAGCAAATAGCATTTGACACAGACAATAGGTTTCATTACAGGACTTGCGTATCTGCAATATTTACTTGAATAGGGAACCCTTTTCTAATCCTGCAAATGAAGTGTAGGCATAGCCTTACATGGAACATTCTCTGGGGAAGAGTCAACGATGTGAATATTCACTAAAAATGTAAGGAAAAGAATTATGTCATCACCATCATTTTTTTAATGTTTTATTTATTTTTGATACAGAGAGAGACAGAGCATGAGAGGGGGAGGGGCAGAGAGAGAAGGAGACACAGAACCGGAAGCAGGGTCCAGGCTCTGAGCTAGCTGTCAGCACAGAGCCCGACGCAGGGCTCGAACCCACAAACGTGAGATCATGACCTGAGCCGAAGTCGGAGGCTTAACCGACTGAGCCACCCAGGCGCCCCTTAAAAACTCTCTGAAACAGAGTTTACAAGGATCTATTTGGAGGATGGTAAGAGAATAGAAGGCTAAAATTGGAGGGCTGAAACAGCCTGGTAATAAGCATCTGATGTATCGTGTCCGTATGTCTGTTTCAAGCTTCTTTCATTGAAGAAATGTGCAAAGTGCATGCTTACACCTACACAGTTCACACACACGCCTATAGCACACACACCTTGGTGTATTCTGTTGCTGCTGTTATTGTTTTTAACAAATACAATTGTGGAATACGTTTTGATTATCTCAAATTGCTTTCTCAAAATACAATGCACAAGTATAGAATGGATGT
>NC_043717.1:2194396-2240535 GCF_006229205.1 Suricata suricatta | reverse complement strand
CTCTGCAGGTTCTAGTCAATGTGCTCCAAACAAAAGTAATGAGAACTGAAAATACTCAAAAGGAGATCCACGAAGTCATTACTGCACATGATTATCTAACCAGGGGGAAATAACGTAGGACATCAGCTACACACAGTACGGTAGATGAGGTATTCCTTATAATGGTATGAAATCAATACACAAAATCAATGTTCATGCACATGAATATTAACGTATCTAATAAGTGTTTTGCTAACTTTACAAAGTATGTAGGACACATCATATACAATATACAAAGTCTGAGACATGTAAAAGAGTTATATATATTCAAAGCTTTCAGCAGCAGAAACTATGTAACCACATCAAGGTATTTTCAAATTTATCAATTTAAAATAGTAAGCTTTTTGAGAACAAAACCATTCTAACCTCGATTCCAAAAAATATAAGTGTGTGTGAATTATTTTACTATTATAATAATAATAGTATAGTTATGATATTATTATATTCTTGTACTATTAATTATTTCGGTATGAGCATGATGGGTGTAGAGATTACTTAAAAATAAAATCCTTACGGGGCGCCTGGGTGGCTCAGTCGGTTAAGCATCTGACTTCGGCTCAGGTCATGATCTCCTGCTTCATGGGTTCGAGCCCCACATCGGGCTCTGTGCTGACGGCTCAGAGCCTGGAGCTGCTTCCGATTCTGTGTCTCCCTCTCTCTCTCTGCCCCTTCCCTGCTTGCGCTCTGTCTCTCTCTGTTTCTCAGTTCGAGAGGAGGCAGCCATGGGGGACAGACCGAAAGAGCAAACTCAGCCTGCTCCTATGGGGTGGCAGATGCTGGGCCCCAGCCAGGAGCAGTGGTGGCAGAAACACCACCGGCTCCCCTGCGGTATGGCCGCTCCGTGGGGTTTAACGTCCTTCTCCATGTGCACGTTACTCCTCCCTGGTAGGCATCTTCATGCCACTGCTTTATATGTTCCGTCCACGACTTGGTGTTTGCCGCAGCCAGCGCGAGGGCGCAGTGCGTTTACACCGTGTCCCTCGGTCCTGAGTTCCAACCCGGTTTTCCTGCTCTGCCTTCACACCTTCTCGAGCGGCTGCAGGGGCTCACAGAGGGTGCATCCATCAAATAAAGATGCTCGGAAATGGAAAACGGGTTTGAACACAGGGCGTTCACCGGGAATTGAATCTGGACGAGGTCCTAGGAGTTGTCCCTGACGGAAAGCTGAACTAAACACGTAAATCCTCCAAAGCAAGGTCAAGACCATGCACTCCCGCTCGCTTCCCCATCGAGGGCTCGGGGCCAGCATCATGACCCAGAAACAGTTGCTCGCCATAGCCACAGACTACCTCATTCCTTTTCTCAGGCCACACAGACTTGGTCTCCTGGGTTTTATTTCCCGTCTTCAAGTCTCCACTTTTGCCCAAAGATGCCGTGACATCGGACGTGCTGTGGAGTCCCTGAGGAAAGTGACATTGTTCCAACGTTGTCCAAAGCTAACGTCTTGCTTGGTGGTGTCCGTAACTCCTAACGACAAGTCCTGTGAAGAAGGAACCTGCATTAAATATTCCTTCCTAGGCAGCAGGAGCGAAGACGTGCATTGGCCATCAGATCTGTAAGGGGCCCGGACCAGCTGGGCCGCAAAGGGGCCGGCCGCCTGCAGAGGCGACAGGTCCCCCCATGTGCCAAAGCCCTAATGGGTTTCAGAAGAAGTGGGGCCCGTCCTCCACCGCACTCTGGTACCTTGAACAGGAGACCCAGCACGCACAGCGCCCTGCAAGGGTGCCTTTGAGCATCTCCAACGGGCATATATATTTAAACATCTTCATCTGTCTCTTTTCATGCAGGCCCTTGGCTTTTTGCAGAAAATAAAAAAAAGAAAGACTTTTGCAAAGAAGTGCTTTATAGCTATTATTCAAAAGACCCAATGAAGACAAACGCTCAGCCACCCTGGGAGGTGAGGCATCTGAACAGCCCGTCCTCAAATACTGGCTTTTTCTAGCGACATGTACGGTTCCAGCAGCTTCTGGAAGCCCCTGCCAGGCGCGCACCTGCAGACAGCGACACGCCAGCCCCCGGGTAATTTAATAAGACGTCTTTTGTTACTAAACCAGCCTTGGGCGCTGCGCGCCCAGGCCTGCGCTGGAGGAGAAAATGGGCCTCCGAGGAGGTTGTCACCTGCAGCTATTTTTAGAGCATGCTAATATTTAAGAGCCTGTTGCTAATTTCAGTGTTTTCCCCGCACAGACCCGATGTGCGCTCGGCTTGCTGCAAATCCTTCCCCGGGTTCCCATCGGGCACGTCCGCCCTCCCAGAATCTGCCCGGCTGCCCTGGGGTCGTGAGGGGAAAGGGGGAAAACCCGGGGAGCCCCGAGCCCCGCTCAGCCACGACACCAAGGCCCTGCCGCTCCCGCTCTCCTCATACCTCATTTATCTTCCAATTTGCTCAGTAGACAGATGAGGCAACAGTGCACACGGCGGGAGCGTGCAGGACGCCGGCCGGGCTCCTACCGCCTGCAGCTGGACTCAATCACCCAACCCAAATACTTGTCTTCGCCGAGTCACAATGCCCTCGTCACTGCGTAGATCCGAGGAAGAAATACACCGTGTTCCAGAGCCAGGCTGCCGTGTCTTGGGCGAAATCCTTGTTATTTAAGCAGTGTGGTCGTTGGGTTGCTGAGCCCTTGGACTGAGGCTTTCAAGACTGGAATGCGATGAAGAAATAAACAAACTAGAAGTGAACAGGATCAAAAACGTTTTTGTTTTTTTTTTTTGGACTTTGTGTTTTAAACAAACAAACAAAAGTATCTGATTTGGAAGGAGTTCCTGAGTTGATTAAAAAACAAGAACAACACGATCACATTCTGCCTCCCTTCCCGGTCGGTGGTGGGAGGCTTTCAAAGACAGGGGGGACTTGTTGGGCGAGGTAGGAGTGTCGGAAGGAAACTATTCTAGACCCTTCAGGACACACTTAGTTGCACAGACTCCCTGGTGGTGAAATTAGACCAGTTTAAATGTGCAGTGGGACAGGGGCACCTGGGCGGCTCAGTCGGTGGACTGGCTGATGATTGATTTGGGCTCAGATCATGATCCCAGGATCGTAGAATCAAGCCCCACGTCTGGCTCTGAGCCTGGAGCCTGCTTGGGATTCTGTCTCTCTCCGTCTCTCCTCTCATACTCTCTCTAAGATAACAAAAAGCTAAAAATAAATTAAGGTAAAATTAAATAAATAACTTTATACTGGTCTAACTCTTCTGTGACTGTACTGGGGGTGGAGGAAGGGTCATAAAATGAGAACAAGAAATGCATTAAAACTGGGGACTCATGCGCCTGGGGGCTCAGTCAGCTGAGTGTCCTATGTCAGCTCAGGTCATGATCTCACGGTTCGTGGGTTCAAGCCCCGCGTTGGGCTCTGTGCTCACAGCTCGGAGCCTGGAGCCTTTCTCGGATTCTGTGTCTCCCTCTCTCTCTGCCCCTCCTCTGCTGGGTCACTGGGTCTCTCAAAAATAAACAAACATTACAGAAAGAAAATGAGGACACTGTTGAAGAACATCTGTATCGACTTGCTACAGCTTTATCTACAAGAACCCGTCAGCCCCTTGCTGTCTGACTTCTTGTGTGTGAGGCTCATCTCCAACACGCAGCTCAGGACCAGGGCGTCACGCTGAGTCCAATAAATCACCCTCCATCCGTTCAGACACCGTGAGCTCCCTTTAACTTAGAGACCAGGATGGACCCAACAAGTGACATGAATGAGGGAATTCAGGACAATATTTTCAATGACCAAGCATTTGCAAATACTTTTGATTTTTCCCCGTTTCTACATAGCACTCAAATATCTGTATGGGGCACAGTCCCAAACCACATGTCATACACTTCCGGGGTGACATGAAAGTATACTCAAGGGCAGTTTTTTCCACCCTGATTCTAACCATGTGTAGTCATTTCAGATGGAATGTACAGTAATACCCTTATTGAAAAAAAATAATATTTAACTCTTAGTTTCCTTTGCGCACTGAGAATGACGAAACTCAGTAGGCGTTGGTCGACATTAAATGATATGAATGTGGATCTCTCAAACATGGTGGGCCCTCAACACCTACTAACTTAATGGAAATTTGATTTTCATACGCAAGCTCTAAATCCCTTAAATGTTACATGGAAATTCACTTTCTCCTCCTAAATTATTTCTATCTGATTTTTTTAGCTTTAAATCTTCTGTTTTTTTAGATTAACAGTAAGATTTATGTTGGAATTTAATTATAGCTGCTAAAAACTTAAACACAAGTAGAGCTCAAAGAACCTGGGGGCACTTTTTCTTCTTAATGAACATTGACAACTCCATGGAACATAACAACGTTAGAAAAATATCTCTGTCACATTAGTAACGGCACCAACCCCAGAACCATCTGGATGCTACTCCGCAAACCTTCCCTCACAAAAATTTCTTTAATGGCCCAAACCTGGGAAACATCACGAAGCTTTCCAGGATAGGACTGAACATATGTCATATTTCTTTCCTTCCGAGTCTCTTGACGGTTCCACAAATCTAAAGTTACCAAATGTACCGTGCCCACAACACATGACAATTAAAGTGCACCTTCTAACGCTGTGGGGGTGTGGGTCTTGCTTTCTTTATCATCCCTCTAGTGCTTGGTTGGACTCAGGGAATTTGACTTGTACATCCATGCTTGGCATTGAAGCTCTTCTACAGGTGACAGTGATTTCTGAGAACTCCAGAATTACATGTAGTTCGAATTGACGTCTCACTAGACCTTCCATCAGAGAATCTCAACCCTCCTGCCTAGCAGAATTACTTCAGAGAAGTGTGCACAGAGTGGAAGGCCTGGTGCACTCTTGGAGCTCTTGAGTCAATCAGTCTGAGTTTGGGGGGAGGGTCTTCACGTAAGAGGACTTGACATCCCTCCTCCCCAGTGAATAAGAAGATTACACAGCAAAGTCTGAGAACTTTGCCAAATCAGGGAAAAGTCATCACCTATTTCCCTGATTTCCCTGAGCACACTCAGTTGAAGGAGAGATTTGGAAGGTGGTGCTCTAAATCAAACCCTAATCAAAATATACATCTGAGGACTCTGAGCATCCTTGCGTTGGTAAGGCAGGGTCTTGAATTTCCACTGGCAGAAATGTAGCACTGGGAATGTGGTATTACTTGGATGTTCACGAGCTCATGGCCTTGAGGAAGTTTTGTTCCATTCTGCACATGAGGAAACTGAAGAACTAAGACGTTTAGTAACTTCCCAAAGTTAGGTAAGAGATGGCCTACAAGAGACTCCTTGTAGACCTGCGGACAGGTGCAGGTTGAAAGTGAGGGGAAGGAGAACCATCTACCGTGCAAATGGACGTCAAAGGAAAGCTGTGGTAGCCGTATTTGTATCAGACAAACGAGATTTCAAGACAAGGACTGTAGCAGGAGATGAAGAAGGACATTAGAGCATAATTAAAGGGTCTGACCATGAAGAAGAGGTAACTATGGTAAATGTTTATGCCCCCATTGTGAGAAAACACCCAAACGTATAAGTCAATGAATCATGAACATAAGCAAATGTGTCGATAATGATGCCATAGTAGTCGGAGACTTTAATACTCCACTTACAGCAGTGGACAGGTCATCTACGCAGAAACAACAGCTCTGAAAGAGACACTGGACCAGATGGACCTAACAGATAGATTCAGAACAGCTCATCCTAAAGCCGTCAAGGGTGTATAAGAAATGATCGGTGGGGGCACCTGGGTGACTCACTTGAGCGTGGCAGTCTTGGTTTTGGCTCAGGTCATGATTCCAGGGATGTGAGATCAAGCTCCATGTGGGGCCTGTTTAAGATTCTCTCTCTCTCTCTGCCCCACTCTCACTCGTGCTCTCTCTCTCACTCTGTAAAAATCAAAAAAGGAAACGAAGGAGGGAAGAGGGGGAAAGGAAGGCAGGTAGAAAGGAAGGAAGGAGAGAAGAAGGCAGAAGGAGGAAGGAACAGAGGGAGAAGGAAGGAAAGAAGGAAGAAAGGAAACTGGAAGGAGAAGAAAAGGGGAAGGAAGAAGGAAAGAGAAAAAAAGGAGGGAAGGAAGGGAGGAAAGAAGGAAGGAGGGAAGAAATGATTGGGGGAGCAGACCTCCATCTCGACTCTCCAGTTCTTGAATGGAACCTCTGAGCCGCCCGTTCTTAAATGGAACCTCATTTCCATCACACCATATTATTGTAGAGGCTGAATTCTATAGAATATCATTCCGACTGGCCTCTCAAAACAAAAAGGTTTCATGGAAGAAGACATCCACACTAAGTAAAAGTAAAAAGGTGCCCATTACTTCTGCAAAAGATATGTTTCTAGTTGGGTTTTTTCCCCCCTTAGGCCAGAGGCAATTGAACACGCATGCAAATATCCTCACTGTAGCTGGACCTTGGCTGAGAATCCAGGTAGGCATTCTGGGAGATCCGTGGGCAGGTAATAGAAGACATGTGCGTGAAGAAAAGCAGCACGTTTGCAATGAGTAGACTTTCCTCTTGACTGTACACGCTGTATGTAGGTATACTGTGTCTGGCATGAGGAATGGTACTTCTTGGGCTAGCATCAGTGACTGGTTTTGCTACCATCGCAACGGCAGTTTTTATTTATTGGGACCCTGTGACAGGCGCCCCAGTTGGCCGTCGACACCATTGCCCCTTGAGTTTTAAATTAAACGATTAAATTTCCTGAGTTGCCACCAAGGTCTTGCAACTTTTAGGGATTCTCTGCTCATGTGTGTTACGGTCTACAAATATCACAGAATTCTTTGCATTGACTCTTCACCTCATCTTAGGCTGAAATGCTTCCTTTATCAGCAACTCACATGTCTTTTTTTTTACATAAATATTGTTGACCCAAGGCTGTCAGGTAGGATTTGGGGAAGGGCATGGCTTCCCATAGCATCTTGGTACAACAGAGGTGTTAACTTTGTCTATTTGACATCCGTAGTGAGCTTGTATTCTGCGTTTCCATGAAATTCCTCTTCTGCTGCTTGCCAGACCAAGGCTGGAGGGAAACCCCAAAAATACCACCCCGGAAATCACCCTCTTCCTTAGAAAAAGCTCCCGTCCTGAGACAAATGCATTCTAGGGTGAGTTCTAATATCAGAGAACATTTGCCCTTTTCTGTCTGCTCGTATGGTGTGTCTCTTATTCCTCACCAACCCTACTTGAGACACCTTTTCTTGTCCCATTTTACAGAGTTACAGAGGCACAGCACGAATCTGCCAAATAATGTCCAAGGTCAGCCAAGCCTTGTACGGCTGGCACATGAATCCTCACATCCCTGACTCAGCCCTCTCCCTCTTTCCGCTGAACTTGCTCAACCTTTACCCACACGGAGACTAAGACTTAACAGCACTACCCGTTGCCTGACCATCTGTATAATCTTGCGTTTTCACTAGTGCTTTGCATTTGACTTTGTTCAGCGCCTAACATTCTGTTCTTTGTACTCGGCTGTGTCATCTTTCCTTGTTCAAATGCATAGAGTGCCCAAGTAGGGTACACACACACACACACACACACACACACACACACACACACAGAAATAGCGGCCGTGTTCACCGAGACTATAGACCATGGTCACAGGCGACCGTACCAGGATAGGGGGTCACTTTTATACCTTCGTCTGGAAATTGAGAATGTGTGTCATCTTGTCAGACTTCTGTTGGATGCGCTATCCTTCCCTACCAGGGTCCGTGACCATCTCCATGTCGGTGACTTCTTCCCAGTTCACACCTCCAGCAGACCTGTCGTCTTTGCCCATGATTATAGATTCCAGACCCCACTGGAACCATCACGTAGCCCCCTCACAGAAGACCCGAAGCCTCCCAGGTCTCGGGCGCGCCTTTCCGTGCCCACGAGTCCTTCGGTTTCCAGCCAGCGATCTCCATTTTAACCAGACATCATGCTCACCAACCGACCCTCAGGCCAACAGTTCCTTGTGACGGGAGAATTTATCCTCCCCTCTCCACTCACCCCTGTTCCAGCGCCTGTCAGGCATCTCTGTATTCACCTCACAGTCCGTGCATTTCCACTGCCATTTTCTTCCCTTTAGATTTTTATTTCACAGGCTCCTGAGCCCCCTGCCTCTCTGCTCCTTTTCAAACTTTTTTTCTTCTGAGTCCTGCCACAGTAATGGACAACTGTAAAGACAAAGCTTCCTTCCTGACACCTTCCTAGACAAGTCATTAATGGTATTCCACGGCCCTCAGAAGGAAATCCACGTTTATTAGCTCACTTTCCAAGATGTGGAGAGCTGGTAACTGATCCGAAGATGAGGAAGAGTGGGTAGATGAAACAGAGGGTGTCCAGGCTGTGAAGGCGGCTTCAGCCAAGGTCGACGCGGTGACCTGATCAAAGTACAGGAAGCTGTGGGTAAGGGATGGCCCTGTGGATCAAGATTCTGGGATCGCCCTCCACCGGGAAAGGCCGGCCTTGCTAACTGCTGGCAGTCTCTCCTCTTGTCCAAGGTGACCTTGAGCATCATCCTTGTCCCCCAAGCACGGGGACGCATGGCGGCCAGTCGGGGCGTAGCTGAGCCTGAGCTGGACCCTGCTCAGATGTGCAGACGTGCAGAGCTACCCGAGATGTTTTGCTAATGTAAAGTCTGCAAGTGGGGCCCACGGGGGCCGGCCGCCTCCCAGCCCTCCCTGTCAGTCCTGCGTGAGGTGGAGACGACGCAGGGTTTTCTCCCGGGGAGAAAGAACCTGCCTGCTTCCTTCGGCAGTGCCGGGCGCAGTGCTGCTGCCTGTAGTTCATCAGTTAATTACACCGCGCCGTCCCGGGAGCGTTTGCGACCTGCGGCAAGCACCCCGTCTGCTTCCCAGTAATAGCCACTCCCCGATGGCGTCACGTGAAAATGTGTGCGTGTCAGGCATTCATCAGTTAGCAAGCGGGAGCTGAGCGTGTGCACGGTATTGAGCGGACTCCTCACACGCCTTTGTCCACGATTTCATCAAAACAAACTTTACTTGCAGTCTCACCAACAAAGTGAAAGAAACAGCCTTCTTCAATAAAAATCCAAGGTTCTTAAATATAAACCTGCCTCAGGTTAACCAAATACTGGAAGGAAGGGATTTCATCTTTACGGAAATCGTCCAGCTGATTACCCAGGGCGAATAGAAATGCATTATTTTATAACCTCTAATTCATGACTCCCGATGATACTTAATATCAAAGAAAAAATGGATGTTACTGTACCTCCCACTGGAGATATTCCTAGTGATACAATCTCCAATCCGTTTAATCCTGCGGGTCAACTACTTCCTCACCAGGAGAGAGAAGACGGCAGGATATTATTGGGGCTCATGACTATACACTCAGACTGTGGGAAACGGGAGAAACACCTGTTTCTTCAGCAATTCAATGGTAAGGGGAAAAGATAAAAGACACAATGTGAGCCTGTACTTGGAAGAGAAAAGAGGGACACCGACTGATTGCAATGCATGAAACATAGTTGCATCTGAAGTCAAACCAACAAACTATTAGTAATACTCATAATAATGGCTATTCCCCCATATTCTTGGTCCTAAGTATGATGTGTAATAATTTAAGTAGGTAAATGAACTGCAGATTTATTTTTAAATGGGTCCTGTGCGTTCCTAAGTATTTACATAGGACTGATGGATTGTATCTTTGATTACACCTGCTGTTGGATGGAAAGGGAAGAAATTGGAGGGGGTAGAAAATGATGAGCAAAGTTCATGAATGAAAAATTGTTGCAGCTGTGTGATTGGTGCATAGGCATTCACTGCATAAAGCTTGGTAGTTTTCAACTATTTGATTAAAAAGTTTCATATATGGGGCACCTTGGTGGCTCAGTCACTTGAGTGTCTGACTTCGGCTCACAGTTTGTGGGTTCAAACCCCACATTGGGCTCTGTGCTGACAGCTCGGAGCCTGGAGCCTGCTTTCTTTTCTGTGTCTCCCTCTCTGTCTGCCCCTCCCCTGCTTGTGCTCTGTCTCTGTCTCAAAAATAAAAATAAATAAATTAAATTTTTTAAAGTTACATATATACACAGAGATATACATATATATAACTCGGTATGTAATATATTCTGAAAGTCGTAACTTGAAGTGTACAATTCAAATATAATATATAACATAATTGCATATTGGTATATTTCAAATAGCACAAATAATATAAAGCATGTGTTATATGACCACAAAAATGAATATAATATGTATTATATGTATGTGTATATTATTATCATATCACCTGAAACATGTAATTTCACTGCAGGCAATTGGAACCAAAATGCTTTCTTCCACAAGGAAAGGGTATTTTGCAGAAAACTTGAAACCTTATGCTTAAGCCAGATGCGGTTGAAACTATGTGTTCAACCACCTGATACCAAGGAAAAGAACAGATACATGTAACAAAATACAGGAGAACTGAACTTTGAAACTGCAGCCTGGTAGTGACCGGTTGATTCTGGAAAAGAGAACTCAGAGAGGAGGAAGCGCAGGTATTGGTCCACTGTTTTAATTTTTTTTTAATGTTTATTTATTTTTGAGAAAGAGGGTGAGCAGGGGAGGGACAGAGGGAGACACAGAATCCGAAGCAGCTCCAGGCTCTGAGCCGTCAGCACAGAACCCGACGCGGGGCTCAGACCCACGAACTGTGAGATCGTGAGGCCCCCGGGAGCAGGGTGTCCACCGACATTCCACTGCTCACACATCCCCCAGGGAGAAGGGAAGACAGGTGGTGTCCACCTCCGGGGAGTGTGAGAAACCTGATCTCTGTCCTTGCACAAGAGTGGTTTTTAAATGCGGTTCAGGGACACCTGGGGGGCCAGTCAGTGAAGCATCTGACTCTTGACTTCAGCTCAGGTCATGATCTCACAGTTCGTGAGATCGAGCCCCAACTCCGACTCTGTGCTGACAGCGTGGAGCCTGCTTGGGATTCTCTCTCCCTGCCCCTCCGCACTCTCACCCTTCCCTGCTGTCTCAAAATAACATTTAAAAAATAAAATGAAATAAAATAAAAACATAAAATGCAGTTTTTTCCGGGCATCCCCTTACACTTTTCACAATGAACGAATATCATGTTGTGTGACAATGTTCTGCCTTCTTACATCATGTTCTTTGCGGTTTTTGTTTTTCTGTTTGTGTTTGTTCAGTTTCAGGAGAATTAAGAATTTGGAAAGAGAAAAGACCAAACCTATTTTTCCATGAACCACTTGGAATCACTCAGTGTGTGTTTGATCATTGAAATACTCTTAGATGTTTTACATTTATATCTTTAAAAGTTCATTAAGGTTATTACTGTTGTCCTGTTCTTACTGTGACGTATAGATTTTTCCTGTCACTGTTGAATTCAATTCTCCTGTGTATTGTTATGGGTTATATTGTTTCATATTCCTTGTTTTCAGTAATCAGATTTACTTACTAATATCAGGGAGAAATATGTCCACAGATTGTTGCAAGCGCAAAATACAGTCTCTGCTAGAATCTGCTACATTTTCTATCCTTTAATCCCATGATTAAGCAACATGTTACTGACTTAACTTTCAGTATTTGTATCTATGTTGTTTGCATCCTGTGAATCCTGTGGAGACCCAGTACTGCAGATTTCTGGAATTTAAGAGTCTGTGGACATATCTCACTTAAAGCTCTGCCTTGCTACCTGGGAACATCTGGTCGCTTAGGGTCCCAACTGAATGTGTTCTTAGGATGTTGAAAACTTCACAGTGAAAGACAAAGAATGTAGTCCTGCGCTCCAGATTTTACCATGACTACTGCAGAGCCCACCTCACGGGACCCAGCGCTAGGCTTGACCTTGCAAACCATGAGATCACGACCTGAGCCAAAACCAAGCCTAATAGACGATTAATCAGTCACTCCGACACCCCTTGTTTATTTTCTTAATGGAAAAAAACCCCAGGATTTTAAAATATTAAGCTAAATATTATGCCATTTAATTTTGTGTGTCAACTTTATCAGGTGAAAGGGTGCCCTGATATTTGGTCAGACGTGGTTCTGAGTGGTTTGTGAGGATGTGTCTGGGTGAGATTAGCATTTGAATTGGTAGAATGAGTAAAACAGAGGACGCTCCCCACCCTCCCCGTTCTCGGTGAGCCTAGTCTAATCAGGTGAAGATACACGAGACCAAGAAATGACAATGTAACAGGGAATTTTTCCTGCCTGACACGTTGAAACATTCACCCATCTTGGGTCTCGGGCTTGCTGGCCTTTGGGCTAGAACATGATCTACTTTCTGGGACCTGCAGCTTCTGAGCTGTGTAATCAAGTGAGGATTTTTCAGCCTCCATAATCCCCTGAGTCAGTTCCCTGTAATAAACCTGCGCCTATTCACATGCACACCTGCATCTGTGTCGTCTGTACCTTATCTGCATCTGCACCTGCGTCTCTATGTGCAGCTCCTGTCACCTCTGTCCTCCAGAGAACCGGACTGATGATTTACGGCTGTGTTTGTGCCCACTTCTGGCATCAGTAGAAGGCACTTTCACTGAAAATGTGGTTCCTACGTAGTCCGTTGGGTCCCCAGAGGGTCATGCTTTCCCGTAAAAATTGTGTGAAATAGGGTTGTGCTTTTTAAGTGTTGTAGGTTAAGCTGTGGAAGATGGTGCAAAGGTGAGATGCAGGTTGTTTTTTTAAGATTACTTATTTTAAGAGAGTGGGATTAGGGTTAGGGGTTAGGGTTTAGGGTTAGGGTTAGAGTTACAGTCATGGGTTAGGGCTCAGGGTTAGTGGTTAGGGTTACAGTTAGGGGTTAGGGTTAAGGGTTAGGGTTTGGGCTAGGGGTTCAAGGTTAGGGTTAGAAGTTAGAGTTAGGATTAGGGTTAGGGGTTAGAGGTTAGGGTTAGGATTAGGATTAGGGGTTAGAGGTTAGGGTTAGGATTAGGATTAGGGTTAGGGTTAGGGTTAAAGTTAGGGTTAGGGTTAGGGTTAGGGCTAGAAGTTCGGATTAGGATTAGGGTTAGGGGTTAGGTTTAGGGTTAGAGGATAGGGTTAGGGTTAGGGTTAGGGGTTAGAGGTTAGGGTAGGATTAGGACTAGGGTTAGGGGTTAGGGTTAAAGTTGGGGTTTAGGGGTTAGGGTTAGAAGTTTGGATTAGGATTAGGGTTAGGGGTTAGGGTTAGGGTTAGAGGTTACGGTTAGAAGTTAGGGTTAGAATTAGGGTTAGGGGTTAGAGGTTAGGGTAGGATTAGGACTAGGGTTAGGGGTTAGGGTTAAAGTTGGGGTTTAGGGGTTAGGGTTAGAAGTTTGGATTAGGATTAGGGTTAGGGGTTAGGGTTACAGGTTAGGGTTTGGGCAAAAGGACAGACGGGGTGGGGGGAGGACAGAGAATCCTAGGCAGACTCCATGGTGTCTACACAGAGTGACTCTTGGCTCTGACATCATGACGTGAGACACAACCACAGCTCACACTACCAATGGACTGAGCCTCACCAGTGCCCCATATGCACTTTTTTCTAGAGATTCATTTTGGTGAAATTTGGTGGTGGTGTTTCAGGTATGTGTGCATCGCTTAGAGATTCACATGCTGTGAATAAGTCAGGCGGAGAAGGACAGACACCATATGTTGTCACTCATATGTGGATCAGGAGACACTTAACAGAGGACCATGGGTGAGAGGAAAGGGAAGGAGGAAGAATACAAACAGAAAGGGAGGAAGGCAAACTACAAGAGGCTCTTAAATACGGGAGCAAATAGAGGGTTGATGGGGGGGAGGAGAACGTGGGTGATGCCCATGGAGGAGGGCACTTGTTGGAATGAGCCCAGGACGTTGTGTGGAAACCAACTTGACTACAAATTATGGGCTGAAGAGGGAGGGGGAAGGGGAAGGGGGTGATGGTCATGGAGGGGGGCACTTGTGGGGAAGAGCAGTGGGTGTTCTGTGGAAACCAGCTTGGTAATAAACTATTTTAAAAAATTAAAAATTAAAAAATAAAAGAAAATGTAAGGGAAAACGGAAAGACCAGCGCACACCGGCGGGCCACTCGGCGCGGCCACCAATGACCAGATGAGAACACGTGTTTATTCCTCACGCTTAGGAGCATGCACACCGAAAGGAAGGAGGCAGGCGTGTTTACGGCAAACTATTGTCTTGTTCTTGAGAAGACAACCCCTAGACGATTCAAACGCAGGTCAACCAACCACGTGTCCCTGACGGTGTCGGCACTGATGGCTATGATGATCTTTCAAGAAAAGAATGTTTAGCATGATAAAGCCGTGATCTTAAAGTCACATTCTTTGTCAGGATAATTATGCCTAATGGACTCTATTATAATCTTATATCCAAATTATAGACTAACATGTGCCTTCAGAGTCTCCCAGGGACCGTTCAATAGCGGAAGACAGCAAACACCACGGCTTTGTGATAAGAGATGAACCGGCAGACCGACTCCCATAGTGCAATCTCCAGATAGAAAACAGCACTTGAAAGAAAAATCATGACATGAGCAAAACACCCCAGTATTATCCTGAATGAAACGGAAGAGGCAAATGGATATGCATGAGTCTCTTGCTGCCTGTTTTACAAATGCACAACTATAGGTAAACGCACAAAGAAACACATATATTTCACTTCCCCTTTTTGTCACTGTTTCTCTCTTTTTACGTCTTCAAATTTCATGTGCCATATTTTGTCCTGGAAAAGAACTCAGAGGAAAGATAGGTATTTTCCTGCCGTGGATGTAAATCATGCCACCGTAGACCTCCAGAAGAAGAAGATTAAACATGTAAACGACCTAAGACGTTTGCAGTCAGATTTTTGTAGGGAAATCAGTAAATATTCCTTAAACGTAGCTGTGTGTCCTTGGCCATTTTGGAAGACATCCTGGAGAGATATTTCCCAGATGTGCAAAATGGGCCCTTGGAGAAGACAGATGTGCTGAAGGCCTGTCTTCCTCTGATCCAGAGTCTAAGTCACTGGCCACGGATATCGGCACAATTCGGAAAAATGTGTGATACCCGGCATTTGAAAAACAAGATCACTGAGTTTCCCCCACGGGAAAGAAAAAGGATTGGAAAACTGATTTGTTCTGTAACATTGTAACCAGTGTGTGGGAGTGAATGTTACAGAAGACAAATAATATCACAAAACATTTCTCTGTTGTATATGAATTTGGGGTGATACACAATTTCATTCTCTTTAGCGTGTTTTCTGAAGTATTCCCACATCACTGAACTTTACCCACAGGAGTGAACTATTTAATTTGCAGCAGAAGATATTGGAAAATGACCATTTATATCTAAATTAAACAATCATCACGAACCCCCCAAATCAGTGTTTGTTGATACAGTATGCATAGTACTTCGAAAACATCACTATATTTAGTTTTCCCTACCACTAATTGGTTTCATGTCTAGTGTATTTGTGAACCAGTAAATTTGCTTTAAAAATAGAAATGGAGGGGCACCTGGGTGGCTCAGTCGGTTAAGTGTCCGTCTTCAGCTCAGGTCATGATCTCACAGTTCGTGAGTTCGAGACCCGCGTCGGGCTCTGTGCTGACAGCTCGGAGCCTGGAGCCTGCTTCGGATTCTCTATCGCCCTCTCTCTCTGACCCTCCCCTGCTCACACTGTCGCTGTCTCTCAAAAATAAAAAAAACAAAAAAATAAAAAATAAAAGAAATCAAGATTTGGACACTAATTGATCCCGGCTCTGGTGTCATTGTTTCTAGATACTTCCCTTGTGCTGTAGCATCTAGTCTTCTTTACAAATTAAGACTTTGTATTAACATTTTTCCTTGAAATTTAGCATGATAATCTTTTTTTCTTTTTAGTTTAATGTTTTTAATGTTTATTTATTTTTGAGAGAGAAAGAGAGACAGAGAGCGTGAGCAGGGGAGGAGCAGAGAGAGAGGGAGACACAGAGCCTGAAGCAGGCTCTGAGCTGTCAGCATAGAGTCAGACGTGGGGCTCAAACCCACGAACTGTGAGATCATGACCTGAGCCGAATTCAGAAGCTTAATCGACTGACCCACCAGGCGCCCACACCAGACAATGTTTTTAAACTCACTTTATTATTTTCTATTTTGTTTTCTCTTACACTGAAACCCTGGACTATCTTGACATAAGACCTACCGGTTTGGGCTGTTACCAAAATACCACTCATTGGCCCTCAATCTGATATAAACTCAGATTCCTTGTTTTCTTGATGGTAGTAGTTATCCTTATTTTAAAAATGAAAAAAAACCCACTCAGATTTAATATTATAAACATATAAAATGTAAACAAAAAATATTTATATGGCATGAAGGTCAATGTCAAACAGGCATTTATGATTATGTTTCATTTCTTTTACCCACATTTTTTGTTAAAAAAAAAAAAACAGGTTCATACTTGTTATTAGGACTATAATCCTAATCTAGATTTTAAGGCGATCCCAAACCAGCATTTATGATCGTTTTTTCATTTCTTTCACACCAGATTTTTTATTAAGATAAGGGTTCGCACTTGTTATTGTGACTTTAATCTGAACATAGATGATAATGAAATGCCTCATCTATTACAAGAAATTGTTTTGCTGAAACACAATCATAAGGGATGATTTGGAAGATGGGAACACCACTTGTTCTTCAACATTTTTAAATTAATGGTTATTTTTGAGAGACAGAGACAGTGTGAGCAGAGGAGTGTCAGAGAGAGAGGGAGACAGAGAATCTGAAGACTCCAGGCTCTGAGCTGTCAGCAAAGAGCCCGATGCAGGGCTCAAACCCACGAACTATGAGATCATGACCTGAGCCCACGTCAGACGCTTCATCAACAGAGCCACCCAGGCACCCGGAACATTCCTTGGATAGTTGCTGTTTCAGTAAAACGCCACTCCTGTGGGCTGTTTCACACTCAAACTCCCTCGCAAATCACAGTGCCTAGAGGACACACTGAACGGACATTTGCTGCCACCGTTCACCGTTTTCAGAACGTCACAACGGAATCAAACTCCATGCAGACTCGACTGTGGCTGTCAGTCACCCCGAATAAGCACTTATCCCTATGTGACTTCTGGTCCCTCTATTTGTGAGCTTTTTTGTTAACTGGTGAATAATATTCTGTCTTTTTGTTCACCATTCATGGACGTCTGGGTATTTCCACTGCTGTACTCGTAGGAATTCACTTATCAACACTCATATACAGGAGCCCAAGTGAATCAGCAGCCCCTCCTCCCTTCAGAAGTTTATCCAAAGACACAAAAACTTGGGCAAACTGGCGTCTTGCACCCACGGGCCACGAAAAGACTTCCATGTTTTCTGCACCCACAGAGTACCTGGCCCTTTCGCGTTGTGGTTTTGAGATTTTTCTTGGTGTTATTGTTCTTTTGCAAGATTATACTGTGTGTACAGTGGTACTTCGACTGATTACATTTTGTATTCCTTAAGTACTAATGATTTTAAGCACCTCTTTCTTTCTTTCTTTCTTTCTTCCTTCCTTCCTTCCTTCCTTCCTTCCTTCCTTCCTTCCTTTCTTTCTTTCTTTCTTTCTTTCTTTCTTTCTTTCTTTCTTTCTTTCTTTCTTTCTTTCTTTCTTTCCGTCTTTCTTTCCTTCTTTCTTTCTTTTTTGCTTATTTGCCATACATACATCTCCTTTGGTGAAGTGTATGTTCAAATCTTTCATGCGTTTCTTATTATAGATTGGGTGAGTTCTCTTTTTTAATTTTCTTTTTAATTTTTTTAATGTTTATTTGTTTGGAGGCAGAAAGAGTGAAAGTGCAAGTGGGCAGGGACCCAGAGAGAGAGACACACACACAGAGAGACAATCCCAAGCAGGCTCTGCACTGTCAGCACAGAGCCCAATGTGGGGTTCTAAGTCAGAACCATGAGGTCATGACCTGACGCAAATTCAAGAGTCAGACGCTCAACTGACTGAGCCACCCAGGTGCCCCTGTTCACCATGTGTTTTGCAAATAACTTCTCCCAATTTGTGGGGTTTTTTTTTTTAACTTTCTTAACAACATTTGTTTTCCCTTTGTGGATCATGCTTTTTTAGGGGCAGGTGGGTCCTGTCTGGAATACAGTTGTCTAGTAATGTCCTACTTCAGAGACTTAACCAGGGCGCCTGGGGGGCTCAGTTGGTTGAGCCTCCGACTTCGGCTCAGGTCATGATCTCGTGGTTGGTGGGTTCGAACCCCACCTTGGGCTCTGTGCTGACAGCTCAGAGCCTGGAGCCTGTCTCCCTCTCTCTCTCTCTGACCCTCCCCTGCTCACGCTGTCTCTCAAAAATAAATAAACATAAAAAAATTTTTTTAAAGACTTAACCGTACCAACTGGCCGGGGAAATGAGCAAGGTGATTAATGTCTTAAGAGGCTCAGTAGGAAAGTGTTGACAGCGAAGTTACAATCCATTTTCTTTCCTTTCCCGTAACCGCGCCGCACACAGACCTCCTGGTCAATGCTCCAATGCCGTTCGCCAGTGAAACGTTCCTTATCTGTAGGCGACGTGGGAAGGTCATATGTGTCTGGCTAACACTGCTTACGGTAAAGACCCAGAATCGCTGTTTATGGGATGTGGATTTAGGAAAACGCTCTCTCGACCGCTGTAACTGTCCGAGTCTGGAATAAACTTGTGCCACGACGGAAACTGAACGAACAGCGATCTGTAAAACTTGATGTGAGGCAGGTGCGATTCGGCGGTGCCCGGCTGGCTTACTTGGCCGAGGGCACGGCTCTTGATCTCGGGGCCGTGAGTTCAAACCCTGGGTTGGGTGTAGAGATTATTTTTGTAAATACATTCTAATTCTATTTTGATGGAGAAAAGCTTGGAAGCCTGTTTCTCATGCATGAGATTCTATCATGGTTTTGGAAGCTCAACAGAGAGCAAAGGTCAGAAGCAGGGAAACCGAATTAATATGTATTTAAAAAAATAATGTCTCCGCCCAATCCAGGGTTTGCAAAGTGACAGGAAAAGTGGAGAGCAAGACACCCAGCCTTCTTTTCTCTCGCTCATTCCACTTATACCTGAACTATTGATTCATAAGTTGTGAGGTTCATTTTAATTGCACATTGATTTTGAAACGGCACCCAGTGTTTATGCGTTAATCTCCATTAACCTTGCTTCTGTATTTCCTCAGTGAAGAAATGTCTCACCTCACGGCTCTCAACGATCCTGAGGGGAAAAAAAACAAAAACAAAAGCATTGTGACTAATGTCACACTCATGATAATAAATAAGCTCAGGGCACCCGGATGACCCAGTCCGTTGAGCGTCCAGCCCTTGGTTTCAGATCAGGTCATGACCCCAGGGTTCTGGGATCGAGTCCGGAGTCAGCTCTGTGCTGAGCAGGGAGCCTGCTGGGAATTCTCTCTCTCTGTCTCTCTGGCCCTGTCCCTCCCATACTCTCTCTCTCAAATAAAAAATGAATAAATAAATATTTTAAAAGGTAATAAATGAGTTCAGTGTAAATTATGAATTTGTAAAGTCACTTTCCAAGGATATAAGTCATGACTTCTAACCCAGTGGGATGCAGTCCGATCTCCTGGTCATCAACACACACGTCATGTTCATTGTATTATTTTTTGTTTATTTTGAGAGAGAGAGAGCGGGGGAGGGGCAGAGAGAGAGAGGGAGACAGAGAATCCCAAGCAGGCTCCAGGCTGTCAGCGCAGACCCGATCTGGAGCCCAAAGCCCCAAACCGTGGGTCCATGGCCTGCGCTGAAACCAAGAGTCAGACGCTTAGCCGACTGAGCCCCCGGGCGCCCCGTGGACATGTTATCAACAAACACACACACACACATAGGCTACGTACATACACACAGGTGCATCGTGTATATAATACGTAGTGTTTACATAGAAGAATTTTGTAGTTTATTTATATAACTATTTTGTTTAAATATAATGTATGTACATAATTATCATTTTAAACACATGTGAATATATGTACATATGAAAACATATTTGTATCTTCATATGAGCATCGATTTAGTATATGTAATTTATATATAAATCTATTTATAAATCTATGAATTACAAAATGCAATATAGGTAAATATATAAATTAAAATATGAATGATATATCTATATGGGAATCTGTTTATTATAGATAATTATACATCAATATATAACATTTATGTAGTATGTAAAATATAAATATATTCATATATAAATATGTATAATTATTGTATATAAAGATTGCTCAAATTATACATATTTTATATAATACATATCACATTTATTTATTTATATGTTATAATATAAATCATATAAACAGAGTATACAAAAATTATTAAGCATAAATTATATATAATAATTATATATCTGTATATACATTATTTATTTATATGTAATTATTATATATAGACAAGTATCCATATAAGATGTCTACATAATTATGAACATATCATTTATATATATTTATTAATTATATTGCATTATAGTATATAAAAATTTTACAATATAATGTATAATATATGCTATATAGATTATACAATGTAATAATATAATATAATATATAATTATGTACATATAAATAGTATATATTATATGTAAATATATACTAATATAGGTTAATTTTAATATACCTACTACCATACTATATGTTATATATATTATATTATATTACATCATAGTACATGTATTAAGGGCTAAGGACTGACCCAAATATGAATGTGTAATTTCTGGAAATGAATGAACAGAGGACGTAACCAAAACTGAATTATTGGCAGCTTAACCTCATCTGAAACTATTGGGTCCCTATCAATAGTCCTCAAATAATTGGCCCATGGTAGAGAAAATTCAAGAACATTTGCGAGGGTGAAAAGCCAGAAAATAAAATGCGCCGGGACCACACATGTCGCGTTTGTAGAAACAGCCCTAAGTGGGAGATGTGAACGCACGGAAGGCGTATTGGGCACGTGGGCTGCTCCTAACAGAGGGAAAAAGTACAGCAACAGTTCAGAAGAAGAACTTTAGGGGTGCTTGGGTGGCTCCGTCCGTCTTGATTTCGGCTCCGGTGTGATGCCAGGGCCGTGCGATCGAGTCCCGGTGGTGTGGGGCTCTCTGCGCTGGCTGCGGAGTCATGGGGTGGGGGGGGCGCCGTGGGG
The DNA here is from genome assembly GCF_006229205.1 of Suricata suricatta. Taxonomy (NCBI): domain Eukaryota; kingdom Metazoa; phylum Chordata; class Mammalia; order Carnivora; family Herpestidae; genus Suricata; species Suricata suricatta. The sequence continues at coordinate 2,219,536 of NC_043717.1, read as the reverse complement.
AGCCACATCTTAGCGTTGCGAAGTGGTACCAGCCCAGTCCCCACCTTCCCCCCGTGGAGGCTCTGGGTGGCTTTGCCTGCATCCTGTCCTCCTGGCTTCCTGCTGTGGCTTCACGCCACACACAACAATGACAACAGCCCACAGCACAACTGTGCCCGCCGCGAATGTCCACGCCGTACCGACTTCTGCAGCCCGGGTCCAGGAAAATGCAGAATGAAGGCTGGTTTCTGTCTCTGCGGACCTAGGTGGCATCATTGCTTCCCATTTAGAGCATTATTAAATTGTCTTCGCATCCACATGTGTTTCTATCACGCTTCCGGGGGAGGCTCTTAGCGACAGAGTCTCATTAAGCATCCAAGATATGAGGCATTAAAATATTTGCTATGACACCCTGGTAAAGACACAACCTTGTCTCCTACCTGGGAGACAAATATGCCCGAATGTATTTCGCATAACAATTTACATCCATGGATAAACTTCCGTAATCAGAGAGCGTGCCGCAAATGAACAGTCCGTGCTTTGTCAATGTAATTGGTTTGCCATTTTGCAAGGTGGCTCGGGGTTATTAGGTCCCGAAGAATGAAAACGGTGTTTTTAATACTTGATTTCAAGTTACAGAGCAGAGATGTACCTGCATCTGCCCGTCCTGGGCGCCGGGTTTCAGTGTTGCACCTGCAACTGAGGAAGGGAATTTTGTGTCTCTTCCTGGGTTCCAGTGCTTGCAAAGGTACTAATACAAGAGGTTATGAAGGTAACATGAAAAGCATTTGTAGGGGCGCCTGGGGGCTCAGTCGGCTAAGCGTCTGACTTTGGCTCAGGTCATGATCTCACGGTTCATGGGTTCAAGCCTTGCGTTGGGTTCTGTGCTGACAGCTATACGCCAAGAACCTGCTTCGATTTCTGTGTGTGTCTCTCTGTCTCAGCCCCTCTCCGTTCATGCTCTCTCTGTCTCTCAAAAATAAAGCATTTTTAAAATAGAAAAAAAAAAAAGCATTTGTCTTTGCGTCCTGTCCTTCAAACACTAGCAAAGAGATGGATGATAGGTCCGCTTCAGATGGAGAAACTCTTCGATCAGATAAACAAGGAGCTTCTGCAAAGCCCATTTTAAAAAATGTTATGAAAGTGATATTTTGTTGCATTAGGTTTGCTTTAGTCAAACTCGGATTGCAAACACGCCGCCATTGATCTATTGTATTATTCATATTTACGAATGCTATGCAGACAAAGCTGTAATAGGTGAAGGCCTGACACTGACATTTCTCTAGGTCAAAATAATGGCAATTCTGTGTGCTCCAGTTGAGCAAGGGATGCGCAGATGTCTCTGAGATTTGTTGGTCTGGGTGGAGCTGCCTGTCTGGTTGGGAGCTGGTGATTGGCAGCATACAATTTAATGAGGGTAGTAGGGCATTTTGATTCTGTTATGCCTTTTTTTTTTTTTTTTTTGAGAGACAGAGAGACAGTGTGAGCAGGGGAGGGTCAGAGAGAGGGAGACACAGAACCGGAAGCAGGCTCCAGGCTCTGACCTAGCTGTCAGCACAGAGCCCGACGAGGGGCTCGAACCCACAAACCAAGAGATCATGACCTGAGCTGAAGCCGGACGCTCAGCCGACTGAGCCCCCCAGGCGCCCCTGCCTTTCTCCTTAAACAGAAGGGAGCAAGTGTCAGGAAAAGAGGTGGCCCCACTGCCTTTTGAAAACATCAAGCCCAAGGCGCCTGGGGGCCTCAGTTGCCTAAGTGTCTGATGTCAGCTGTGCTCATGATCTTGCACTTTGCAGGTTCCAGCCCCGCCTCAGAATCTGTGCTCACAGCTCAGAGCCTGCAGTCTGATTTGGATTCTGTGTCTCCATCTCTCCGCCCTTCCCCCACTCACGCTCTGTCTCTCTCTCTCAAAAATAAACACTAAAAAAAAAAGAGAGATGAACATTTACCTGAGCTACCCAGGTGCCCCGTCTTCCTTAAAATTTAAAAGAACTTTAAACGCCCCCAAGTTCCTAAATCATGAAAGCGCTCTAATTGGCACAGATCAGTGAAAGCTTTGGCAAGCAAGAGTCCGCCCCTTCTATGAAGACTATTTCAGTTTTTGCAAGGTCGCCACTGTTTGGTAGCGTCGGCACTGCGTTTACGTATGACCCAGCACTGTGGCTTATTTCCCTAGAGAGGAAGGTGCTATTTCGCCTGTCTGTGTATGCGTCCGGTTTCCTCATCCAATGCCCTGTCTTCGCGGTTGGGTCCCTCCATTTGGTTGCTGGAGAAACCTGCGGTCTGATTTCTGTCACGTGTCCAGAGGCAGGGAGTCCTTTGGAGGGGGGTCCGTGCTGATAATCGGATTTACTTTGCAAAGCCACTGCAGGGGTCTGCCTCTAAGAAGGGTTAGCGCATCCGCGAAAGAAAGCAGAGGTGCCTTGAGCATCAATGGGACTTAAGCTGGGTTTGGCCGCTGAGGGCGTGAAAATCACCCGAGTCCTGATAAATCCCATAATCCAGTTCTTTGAGTCCCACGGACACTTGTGTCTGGACCTGTCTGCGCAGCGCAATCGGAACCCGAAAAGGATGCTTGACCGACAGCCCACGCTGGCCACAGAGTCCCTGGGCCACAGAAAACGTAAATCAGGTGCTCCGTGTTCGGGTTTTCCGGCGAGAAACAGCAGGACTCTGACTTCGGCCTTCCCAGGACCACATGCTACCCGCAGAGCCTAAACCGTGGAAGGTCCCAGAAGTTCTACAGCAATCGCTACCCCCATCTGCCAGCGGTAACAAATGGATGAACGCCTTGGGGGGTGTTCCTAGAATATTACGCTGGACAGCAGACAGCAGGCAGCTGAATGGGTCTCCTTCTGCGGCTTGCAGGAAGGAGCCTGAGGTACCCACACTGCATGCCCCATTTAAATGAAACCCAGCGTTCACCCTCGTGGGCATAAACATTTACTAGAAAAGAACAAGGGAGTAATTGTCACCACGATTCAAGACAGAAGTTACCCCCAGGGGAAACGGAGCAGGCTCTGGGCAGAACTCGGAGGTCCCGACCATGTTCTCTTTCTCAACGGGGTGCCTTTCTGTGTTTGCCTCATTCAGAAAGCCTCTCCTTGATGGTGAAGCCCTTTTTATGAATGGAAGACTCACGTCATCAAAAAAGTTTATGAAGAAAGAAAAAAGCAAAGGTCTAAAGTGTGTACATAATCTTTCTCTGTAAGGAAAATGGATCAAGCACGTTTTATTTCCTGGGCGTGGCAGCAAAGAGGGAAGGAGCCGAGGGGTTTGCGGTGCGGGTTCAGTGCAAGTTCATCGACCCCAGGCTCAGCGCCAGCTCCCCGGGACCAGACCCTTCTTTCCCATTTGGAAAGCGCTTATCACACCCCACTGCTCAAAGAGGAGGCGGTTGGGGACAGTGGACCATGTGACCAACACATCAGAGTTTCAACTTCAGGGAACTCTTGGCATTTTGTTTATCACCTCCTTGGGGTACATAATTAATGTGAGATATATGTGCTCATCTCGATGTATAATCTACTTATTTTTCCATCCATCCATAAATCTATCTACCATCCATCCAGTCATCATATCTATCAATCTATCTATATTTATCCATTCAGTATATCTATCCATCCATCCATCCATCATATCTATCTACCTACTTACATATCTTTTTCTATCTATATCTATCCATCCATCATATCTGTCTACCTACTTAGCTATCTGTTTTTCTATCTATATCTATCTATCCATTCATCATATCTACCTATCCATCCATCTATCCATCATATCTCTCTATCCATCTCTATCTATCCATCCATCATATCTATCTACCTACTTACATATCTGTTTTTCTATCTATATCTATCTATCCATCCATCATATCTGTCTACCTAGTTAGCTATCTGTTTTTCTATCTATATCTATCTATCCATTCATCATATCTACCTATCCATCCATCCATCCATCATATCTGTCTATTCATGCCTATGTATCCATCCATCATACCTATCTGTCTGTCATCTATCTTTCTGTCCATCCATCTGCCCATCTACCAACCCATCCTATCTATCTACCTATCTGTCTCTATCCATCCATCATATCTATCTATCTTTCTTTCTCTTTATTTCTTTATCTCCACCCACCCATCCATCCATCCATTGATCTGCTGATCTAGATAGATAAGTAAACAATACAGAAACAGATAATTAAAGAAATATTGATATATATTAAAAATGGATGGGTGGATGGATAGATGAACAGATGACAAAGAAAATATTCTTCTACTTTGCAGCTTTTAGCTTTTAGTTGAATCAATTACACGTCTCAGTTCAAGGCTTCATATCATCTTCCTAGATCACTGGAAACCCCACCTCTACCTTTCAATTTTTTAAAATTGTTTTTGACATTCATTTCCATAACGCGTTCCCTTTGTACTCTGTACACACGTTTACATCCATTCTATCGAATTTCATGCATACATTTTTTTTAAATTTCTCTATGCCAATATGTGCTGCTTACCGCTGCCTGGATTCCTCCACCCTCCCCCTTCAGCCCTCAGGACACCTCCCTCACTGGACTTTCCCATATCTGCTCTTCCAACTCACTTGTGTGAACCTTTATCGTTCTCAAACAACTCACTTCTTATTTCCTTGGAGTCAGTGAGATATTAAGTATTTAGGTCTTCATTCCCTCATTTAAAGACCTTTTAGGTACAATGCTTTCTAGGCTCATAACATTTTTGTAGGAGGCCAGGAAGAAAAAAGAAATGGTCAGTAGTAAGTCAATTCCCTGATTTTTGTGTTTTTAAAATGAGCATATGATTCTGGGAAATGGTGTTGGGAGAGAGTGACAGTTCTGAATCCTGCCCAACTGGGAAGGAGGCAAGGACTTTACTAAGCCTTCAGGAGTTTTTTTCAGAGGGTGGAAGAGAAGTCACAGGTGTGGCCTGTTGGGTTTGCAAGCAAGGAGGGTCCCTGTGCCCCGTCCCAAACTCTGCAGGGCTGCCCGACTCTCCCGTGCCACATGCATCTCTTCTGTACACAACATGGAAGCCCGTGAGCTGCAAAAGGCTGAAGAAACATATGGGTCAGAGAATGAACCATGAGGAAACAACGGCCCCAGACACGTGATCCGTCCATGAATCCGTCCATGAAACACGGAAGAGATTGAGTTCAATTTTCTCAATGTGCCTCCAGAGTCATGATGTCAGTTGACCTGCAGAAACAAAGAAAGACAATATTCACTCTACAATTTATTGTTTTAATGTTTGTTTATTCATTTTGAGAGAGAAACAGAGAGGGCATGAGTGGGGAAGGGCAGAGAAAGAGGGAGAGGGAATCCCACGCTGTCAGTTCCGAGCCTGATGCGGGGCTCCAACCCACGAACTGTGAGATCATGACCTGAATCTAATCCAATAGTCACACACCAAACTGAGCCACCCAAGCGCCCATTCACTCTACGGTTTAGGTGGGACTAAACCGGACGAGAACACTGGCATTCATCGTGTTCTTATATGCTCTGAATAGTCACAGATGCACTCTCTCTTTCCCTGGTCTGTATGCTTCGTGAGGACACACAGTCATCTGTGCATCACTGCACAGTTGCGTATCGGATCCTATATCCTAAATGAGTATCGGTTGGATGGATTGGTAGAAGGCACATCCCTTCTTCAGAAATGAGTGTGCATGCTAAAATTCGGCAGTGTGGGAAGTCTGAATTGTAATTCACTGAAAATATAAATGGTCATGTAACGCCACGCTTCTCCTACCCATTAGTGTATTATGACTCTTCGCCTCATACGCCATGGGCCTCAGAGTGACTATAAACAGAGTCTGCAGTTGGTATTTGACAAATCCCATGCTGGTTTTTCTATATGACCTACCTTGGTTCTTTTCCAAAGAAGCCATAATCATTGCCTAGAGAGCTTTTCAGTTCTAGACCATAGTGAGTCTCTATGCAAAGTCACTGGCATTGTAATTTGGGCAAATGCTAGAATGCACTCTGCCGATGTTTGGCTCTTAGCAGTAACATGGGCTTGTATCTCATGATCAAGACTCTGTTAATGCCACTGGGTTTTGTTAGGCTGGAAGTAACTGCATTTATTCGCTAGAGTTGCCATAACAAAGTGCCACTGATTAAGGGGCTTAACCAAAGGACGTGCATGTCTCTCCTTCTGTAATAACATAGCGTTGAGAAGTATGGGCTTCCCGGAGCCGCACAGAGCATCGCATGGACCAGATACAGACATGCTGGGTACCGTACGACAGGCAAGAGCCAGAGGTCGTGGGTGAATGCACCTGCAGACAGCAGCAGTCAAGTCCTGGGGAGATGTAGGGCTGTGAGCTCTTTAGCTTTCCGTGGCCACATTCTAAACCTGGAGTTTTCCACCACAAACTACAAACTCCAGTCAGCGCCATACAGCTATACAAGTTCATTTCCATGGTAAGACTTTCATGGATTGCAAGAACTGGAAGACTAAACACACAGCATTCAAGGCCTCCCATGCGTTTCTGTATGTGAGCTTTAAAATTAATGGAAAGAGAAATAACGATCATTTCAGAACAGATCAGAGAAGGGAATCTGGATGCCAGTAGGTCATTGAAGGGTGAGGGTGAGCCCAGGGGTTCTGGGTGCTGATTCCTCCCTCCTACTCGTTGCATGGTACTCATGAGGGTTTTTTTAAAGCTTATTTATTTATTTTGAAACTGAGAAGAGCAAACAGGGGAGGGGCAAGAGAGAGGGAGAGAGAGAATCCCAAGCAGGCTCCGTGCTCTCAGCACAGAACCACATGTGGGGCTCAAACCCATGAACTGTGCTATCCTGGCCTGAGCCAGAATCAAGAGTCGGATGCTTAACCCACTGAACCCCCTGGAGCCCCCACTCGTGAGTTCGTAAAAGCAAATTAAAATGAGGCTGGAAGTATTGAGAATAAGGAAATCCCCTGTGGGCGGGAGCTGAGGATAAAGTCTTGCACATGCTTTTCACAGTGTTCTGTCTACAGGAATTCAACACGTGGTAGACGTTTAAAAACTCAAAGAAACCCAGTTCCAGGATGCCTGGGTGGCTCAGTTGGTTAAGCGTCCAACTTTTAGCTCAGGTCAGGATCTCATGGTTCGTGGGTTCGAGCCCTGCGTCGGGCTCTGTGCTGACAGCTCGGAGCCTGGAGCTGCTTTGGATTCTGTGTCTCCCTCTCTCTCTGCCCCTCCCTTGTTTGCACTCTGTCTCTCTTCTCAAAAACAAATAAACGTTTAAACATTAAAAAAAAAAGAAACCCAGTTCCAAACGAGCACACGTTGGAGGGCTTCATTTAGATAAAACACACATAATAGGACAATTTGAAGAAAAAATTAGATGCTTGGGTTGTGGTATCTGGGAACAGGATGGAATCCGCAGTGACTGGCAACGGCCACAAGGTTTTTCTGTTTGGGGGTAAATGAGAACGTCCTGAAGGTGGGTGCCCTAATGGAAGAAATTAACTATTTTAAATGGATGAATTCTCTGATTTAGGTACACGGTCAGTATTTGGGTTTTTTAAAGAAAGATCCCTAAACATATTCTTTTCCCTCTACTTAGCTACTTGATTTTGTCCCCCACTCCCCACACTGTAAAATGAGAAAATCCTGGGATTTCCATACCAACAACTTTCTGAAAATGCCAGGGTCTAACATCATTTTGTGTTGATTTGAGAAAATCATTTCCTATTATTTCTCCCTGCGACCAGCATGGTCCGGGGAGAAGAGTATGTCCCTTGTATCTGTGATCTTCGTGTTTCCCTCTACCAGAGAAGCTTAACAGGACGCGAATCCGTTTCTGAACGCATTAGTCCGCGTTAGTTTTATTGACGGGTTTATTCAATACAGCATTTTCTTGAAATCTGCTGCAGCGTTTCGCTGGACTTAAACTTTCCAAAAGCAAAATGTGACAGGGTTTTCCTCGCTTTTGTCTCTCTGCGCTGTCCGTGGGAGAAGACACAAGGGATGAATCACACATATTTGATTCACGTGGAAAGGAAAATAAGGAAAGACATAACAGCGAGCTTATTCCTCTGTGGAAGTCCCCAAACTAAAATCAGCAGGGTCTTGAGTACCTGGGACGTAGTGAAGACACGGCGAGTGTGATTTCTGGAGGGAATTTATTGAGGTTTATCCAGAAAGCACCTTTTTCTGCAGGTGTCTTCCCACACAGAATGAGGGGCCCCGTATCCCAGGGAACGGGGGGCTGGTATTCCAGACTGTGGTCAGCGGACCCCCATCGGGGAAGAGACCTAGCACCCCCTTGCGGAAGACCCAGCTGGCTTTGTGTCCATGCCGGAAACCCCCTGGTTCCCCATCCCCCATCCCCCCTCCACGCTGACTTCCGCCCATGACCCCGTCACACTGCCGCCTCCTTGGAAACTCAACAAGGGCCTGTTTGACTCGTGTCCCGAGCAGCTTAAATCCCGTTGTCTCTACCTGCGTTTCCATTCCCCCCATATTCCAGACCCTTCTATTCACCTGCCCTTTAATTTTACTTTGGGGGGAGGAGGGTGTCATAATTTAGGCACACATATAATTTACACACACACACACACACACACACACACACGTCAGTTTCTGTTGTGAGAACATCCTGGCATTGTTGGAATTACCCCATCAGGTCATGAAAACAAAGTTATTTGCATTCCCTGTAGAAATGTTGCATCATTCGTCATAAATGATTTTAATCTCTAGGTGTTGACATTCAATTATGGCAAATCCATAAATAGTGCTTTACAGATTTTCCTTCTTTATACGCTGTATACAGTCTGAAACAGGTTCTAGAGCTCAGAAGAAGTGTGTTACATTACGTGTGATCTGTAGGGAGAAAACATCTACACCTGTGCCTGCAAAACAAAAATCCCGCTGGGGTGCCTGGATAGCTCAGTGGGTCGAGCGTCTGACTTCAGCTCCGGTCATGATCTAGGTGTTTGTGGGTTCGAGCCCCACGTCAGGCTCTGTGCTGACAGTTCAGAGCCTGGAACCTAGTTTGGATTCTGTGTCTACCCCTGTTTCTCCCCTGCTCAAAATTCTCACTCTCAAAAATAAATAGAAAAAAAAAATCCCATGGATATTATCCTCAATAAGTATAAGATCATTGTCTATATGTTTTGTCATTATTGAGGTGATTTTTGTTTCCTCTGAAATCCATTTCAATTCTTTCATCTAGCATTTGACTGTGAATTAACTCAACATATTATAAAATTTAGCTCCTTTCTGCGTCCTTCTGTATTTTGTAACACCTTCCCCTGCCTTTTTGTTACCATTTCTCTATTTTAATTTCCGTTAACAGTGTTCATAATTTTATATTCTCAAAACCCCTGACCCTGCATTCAGGTCTGTATGCATTATCATGTTCTCAGTGATTTGTGTGACTCCAAACTCAAGGAGAATATCTTTCCATCTATCTTATTGAGGCTGTATTATTTTTTGTTTATCTTTTTAATGTTTATTTTTGAGACAGAAGGAAACAGAGCACAAGTGGGGGAGGGGCAGAGAGAGAGGGAGACACAGAATCTGAAACAGGCTCCGGGCTCTGAGCTGTCAGCACACAGCCCAGTGCGGGGTGGGGCTTGAACTTGAATCAAGAGATCCTGACCTGAGGCAAAGTCGGAGGCTTAACCACCTGAGCCACCGCACCCCCACCCCTGCGCCTCTAATGCTTTCGTTTTTAATATTTGGCCTTTGAAAAATCTGACCGTTGAAGAGGGCCTCCTGTCTATCTGTCCATCAGTCTCTGTGTGTGTCTCTCTCTCATATGTGCATAAACCTGTGTATTATCTTTCTTCAGAAACACGGAAGTTCTATAATCTACGGTTACACTTCAAAGAACACATTCAGGGGCGCTTGGGTGGCTCAGTTGGTTAAATGTCCGGCTTCGGCTGAGGTCATGATCTCACAGTTTGTGGGTTCGAGCCCCACATCTGGCTCTGTGCTGACAGCTCAGACCCTGGAGCCTGCCTCAGATTTTGTGTCTCCCTCTCTCTCTGCCCCTTCCCTGCTCACACTGTCTCTCTCTGTCTCTCAAAAATAAATTTTAAAAAACATTAAAAAATAATAACAAAGAGCGCATTCATAGATCCAAAGTGGCACCTTGACCTGCCAGCCTAAACTTGACATTGATTCTTATTCACAAAGATTTGGATAAGGAAAAAAAAAGTAATTACCATCATACCTCCCCATAATCATTTCCTCATCCTTTTCAATATCGTATTTTTTCTCATTTTTCTAGACATTTCTACACATTTCTATGCACTCTTGAGTAATCCCCATGAATACCTATCATAACACAGTATCTTTAAATTATCCACTTACTTTCTCAGTGAAAAGCAGGAATGAGATGGAGTCCAGGTTCTCCCTGGCCATCTGTCCCCATGACTTCTTTTCTATTCACAGTTTCATTGCCCTAGTTTGCATCTGCATAACAAATTATGCGTGGTAGACACCTGACTTCATGGCTTTTAGCTTTAATGATAGGTTAATATGAATTTCGTGTTCCTTCCCTTTTAAGAAAGACTCCTTTAGGACTCCCAAGATGTCCTACATTTGAAAATACCTTTCTCTTCCATTGACACTTGAGTGACGGTGCTTCCATGTAAGAAATGCGTGCGGATCTATCACCTGCCCCGGGGTCTTGGATGCTTTGTTATCTTCCAGACCACCAGGCCACGAACAAAAACTGAGCATCGTCATTCTGCATCGGGGGAGTACGGATTATGCCTATATTCACCCCGTTTCTGGTCCTGAGACCCCAAGCGTCTTGGTTCTCATCTGTCTTGAATCTTGGGTCTTCATTCCGTGCATCTTGAACTTGGTGGTATCAGCTGCAGCTCCACGTGTCTCTCCTGTTCTCAGGTTTCCGCCCGCGGTGCAGCGCTGCGTGCACCTGGCTCCCTTTCAGAACAGCCCGACTCCTCGCCTCCCTCCAGGGCTGTGGATTTCAGGTCTCCTTCCTCCGCTGCGTACTGCCATCCCTTCCCGCATCCCAGGCATGGCCTGGAGGAGACGGGGTTCCAGAGATGCCACACTGTTTAGTTTGTTTGTGTCGTCGAAAGGGGACTTGTGAAGGATCATTGCACGTTCTCCCGAAATTGTACATCCTGCTGATTCTTCTTCCGTGCCTCCTACAAGCTTGCTTTTCCTCCCTCCCTCCTTCCTGCCCCCTTCCTTCCTTCCTCTTTTTCGTCCTTCCTACCTCCCTTCCATCCATCATGTCTTTCCTTCCTTCCTTCCATCATATCTATCCATCCTTCCTCCCTCCCTCCCTTGCTTCCATCCATCATATCTTTCCTTCTTTCTTTCTCTTCTTCCTTCCACCCATCATGTCTATCTATCTATGCATGCTTCCTTTCTTCCTTCCTTTCTTCCATCCGTATCTCTCTTCCCTTCCTTCCTTCCCTCTTCTGTTCCCTCCTTCCTTCCATCGTATCAATCTATCCATCCTTCCTTCCATCCTGTGTTTCATCCATCCGTCTATCTGTTCTTCCTTCCTTTCTTCCTTTTCTCTTTATTTTACTGCTTTTTTAACCTGGTGTATTTCTCAGAAGATGCCACGATAATTTACATCTACAGTTTCTTGACTTTGATCGCAGCTCATTGGCTGTAGGCTGGTCTTTGCTGGAGGACAGGGTGGGAGACGCCGGGGGCATTTCTGGGTCCTGCGGCAGGCTCAGTCTAGGTGCGCCATCTGCATGAGCTTTCTCACATGAGGGCTGAGTCTTCTGGACTTCTGCATCTCCTCTCCGAGTAAATAGCGACCGGCGTGAAGTCCCATAAAGACTGCTGTGTGCATGTGTGTGCAGGCATGTGCACGTGTGTGTATGTGTGCCGGTGTGTACTGTGTAAGGGATGAACACTAAATTCTACTCCTGAAGTCAAGACTAAACTATATGTTAACTACTTGGATTTAAATAAATAAACAGGGGCTGCTAGGAAGGTCAGCATCTGACTGTGGCATTTGTCATGATCTGGCAATTCATGGGTTTGAGTCCTGCATCGGGCTCTGTGCTGACAGCTCAGAGTCTAGAGCCTGCTTCCTTCTCTCTCTGCCCCTCCCTTGCTCGCACTCTGTCTCTGTCTCTCTCTCTCTAAAAAGTAAATGAACATTAAAAAAAAAAACAATAAATAAATAAATAAAACAAAATAACATATGTTATAGTATGTGACTCAGGGCCTCATTTTTATAGCAAAACAAGAACAAAAATGACCGAAAGAGATTAGGATTGCATAGAATCTAATACAGAAAATGAGAGGAGAAAAAGCCAGAAATGTTGAATAGCAGGCCCGACACAGAGACTTTCATAGGAAATGGGTGGAGAAGAGAGCTCCCATGGTCTCAGAGAGCGCCACGTCTTGTCCATGATGCCTGGATCTGGGATGGGATGGATGGGATGCGTGTTTCTGGCCTCTTCTGTGCCACCGAGCTTCAGAGAAGGACATGGTAGGAGAGCAGCACGTGGAGAATATCGGTGGGAAGAGCTGAGGGCAACGGCACCTTCTTTTACCCTGCGGGAAACGCCATGACCGCATCCTGCCCCTTGCGTGTCTATCCATCTAGTGATGGGATAGATCCGAAGAACATGATTCGAGTGCTGTAAACAAGCGCCATTAACCTTATATACTCAGGACAATGGACAGTGCGTGCCGAGGACATAACACGGTGCTAACCAATCATGACCTTGACGCCTGTGGCCTACTCTCCAGACCGGCAACGGCCTTGGACAATCATTGAATCACTCTTGTTTCAAACTGTGTCTCAGTTTCTTGTTCCAATTGATTTTAGGGACAGGGAAAGGTGGTAAAAATTACAAATATATTCTTATTTAAATTTTTAAGATTATTTATTTTGAGAGAGAAAGAGCTCAAGCCGAAGAAGGGCAGAGACAGAGGGAAACACAGAATCTGAGACAGGCTCCAGGCTCTAAGCCCCAACACAAGGCTGCATCACACTGACCATGAGATCATGACCTGAGACGAAATCAGGAGTCGGATGCTCAGCCAGCTGAGCCCCCCAGGTGCCCCAATTACAAATATATTCTTAGCAGAGCCATTGTAAAACTCTCAGTAAAAGTAGCCCTTATTGGAGTGAACAGGCCACCCTGTATTTTAAAGAAATACGATGACTCCAAGTAGGAACAATTTCTCATCACTCGCCCAAAGGTGACTGGACACTGCAAACAGATTTCCTGCCTGGAACACACCTGCTCGTGTGTTCACCCCCACCGCGGGTTTCATAGACAAATGGTTCAGATGACAGCAGCGTCTCTTGAAGGGTTTGTGCACCTGGTTCTGACTAGTCATCCAACGTGCCCTCCGCTCCTCACTGCTCATTTCCTCTCAGGTCTGAATTCCTCCGGGAATAAGTGCAACCCATGTCTGTTTAACACAAAGCACTAGGGACATCCCTGCTCATTCTATTCGGAGCTGTTGTCGCAGGAAAATTCACACCAAAACGTCCAAATGTCATTTTGCCAAACTTATAATCTGTGTGTATGTAGACATACATGTATTGTGGTGGTAGATTGTGCACGGTTTTTTTGGATTTTATTTTTGAGAGAGAGAGGGAGCAAATAGGGGAAGGGCAAAGGGCACAGAGAGAATGTCAATCAGGCTCCAGGTTCACTATGCAGCCCCATGCACACGGGTCGATCCCACAGTCCTGGGATCATGACTTGAGCGGAAATCAAGAGTCAGATGCTCAACCAACCGAGCCACTCAGGGACCCGTGTTATTCGGTCTTTTAACATCTTCAAACATTTTTCCATCTGAAGCAAATATCTATTGTGACTCTTGACATGGATCAAACCTGTGTCCTTCACAGCTCAACTGTCTTTATGAGTGTGTATGTGTGTGTGTGTGTGTGTGTGTGTGCGTGAGCACATGTAAACCCAGGCATGTGTGTATCCGCACACACATACCTACCACATCGTACAAACATTTGCTGTGCTGTCCCCTGGACACCCAGGAAATGACACAGACACCCAGGAGCAATGAGCAATGACCTCGTCTTGCACCCAGATATTAGTGTCTAATATCAATCGCCAGTAAAGGAACTAAGTTTTATAGATACGGATGATTTCAGTGATAGGCTGTGTAGACGTAAGATAAACCTGGAATGTCTTCCAATACTAAAAAGGTGCTCAAACCTATTAGAGAAATTTTTCAGAAGGGCAAGGGAGCTCCCATTGGGGGAAAATTCAAGCACCAAACAAATTAAGTGAAGTAGTAGATATTAAACATTTGAAAAAGAGCAATGTATGTGTCCATAGTGAATACATATATCTACGTATTTGTATATATCCCTACTTAATGCATGCACATATCTATATCAATAGCTATAATCTATCTATATAGAAAAAGGACTATTATAATAAATGCTCAATCCTGACTAGTAAATATGGAGCAAGTTCTACAGCTGGAGAAATACATATGTATATACATATTTTTTTTTGCAAAATTGCAGACACACATACACGTATATGAATATATGCATATATGTACGTATGTGTGTGTGGTGTGTGTAATTTTGGAACCATCATTTTGCAGTTTGGACTGGGCAAGACCTATCAAATCTTGCTGAACATAAGGATGGGTTTGAAGAGAAACAGGATATTTACAGGGTCTTAAACCATCTCCCTTCCAGGGTGCCTTGTTGGCTCCATCGGAAGAGCATATGACTCTTGATCTCGGAGCTGTGAGTTTGAACCCCACGTCGGATGTAGAGTTTACTTAAAAAAAATAAAATACCAGTCTGTCCCTTCCAAGAGGTTGACTGAATAAGCAAAATACACATCGGCCATGGACGGCTGATGTTCCGACGCATGATGCACTGAGGAGCCCACCTCACCTCACTGGCATCCCACACCAGGAGACCCAACCCGAACCTACCGAGGAGGACACCGGAAGACAAATAAGCAAGCAGCAAGCAAACACTTTTCTTTAGAAAAGAAAAATCTATGCAGTTACTTAAGTTAATAAAGTGTAAGCATGCAATGGGATAATCCTAAAGGCATAACTCATGAACGATTTCGTTAGCAAATGATCCTAATTTCCAGCATGTTTTGCAGAATTTCGCTGTAGAAAACCATCGTAATAATCTCGACGGCAGGTGTAACCTCATGAAAAGACAATTTGTTTTCAGATACTTTTCAGATATTTGGATGATTCAAACCACTTATCATTTCTAACTTGCAAGCAAATGCACTAATGGGAGGGCTTTCTCACCTGAACAAACGTATCCGTAAAGACACGTAAACAGTAAAAATGCCATGTTTCATCCTAACTTGGGAAGCTGAGATGGTGCGTCTATGCTGATCAGCCACGCTCCTTGTGTGTTCTCCCTGGGAACCCACATTTACAATATGCTCATGCACAAGAAGTCTGCATACATCAAGCAATTGTTGCTTTTCCCATAGACAGCCAGCAAGATTTGTCAGGGGGAGAACAAAAGGTGTGGTAATTAAAACAACTCTGCAAAGGCTTACAGAGAAATATTTCAGAGTAAACGCCCCTTTGGTGCACCTTGCTGGATGTTTACACACATTTCATTTAAGAAACCGAACTGGTCTCAAGTCTAATTTCTAGAGCCCAGTGAGTACACTTTAGAAAAATAAGAAAAGAGCCAGTGTGGAAAATAAGTCTGATGAGACGCTGGAGGCTTCTGCCCTGGTTCAGAATTCGGAGACAGGGGTTTGAGGCTCTCCTTTGCCACTTTCTCAACCCTGGATGTTACCAGAGGATTCATAAAACTACCACACCAAGGGCACCTGGGGGGCTCCGTCGGTTGAGCGTCTGACTTCAGCTCAGGTCATGATCTCGCCATTTTTGGGTTCGAGCCCTGCATTGGATTCTGTGGGGACAGGTCAGAGCCCGGAGCTGCTTCGGATTCTGTGTCACCCTGTCTCTCTGCCCCTCCCCAGCTCATGCTCTGTCTCTCTCTCAAAATTAGATAAACAAAAATTTTTTTAAAAAACACCGTGCATGAGACTCAAGTCCTCCCCACTCAAACAGAAAAGTAGCACCGTGAATCTCATCACGTCTGATGCATTCACATGCCTCATGAACTTTGCAAATCTAGAGCCCGAGATAGCTTCCCTGTGAACGAGAAATTTAGGGAATTGAAGGTGCTGTTTGTGAACGTTCATTTGAAGGTTTGCACATACTAATGCAAGAAAACGTGCGTGTCCACGCAGACGCCTTCACCCATCCGAATTGCACTGGGTCTCCCGGTGTTTCCAGCTCTGTCCTGACGTGCACGTTGTCTCCAAGACCAACGGATGGATGTTTGAACATCAATATTCCTTCCTGGGGGTGTGGGCACCTCGGAAAACTGCGTATCCAACAAAAGTACAGAATTGTTGCATTCCTTCCAAGAATGTTGAGTGTGGACATGCTGTTGGCCAGAGTCGACAGCAGTTGTTGACATTATCTAGTTTAATCAAACCAGAATAACTTCTTGGAGGGGATGTGATTTGTCTTTCCAGTGAAGACCCCCACCATTACCTGTAGCGGCCCATGGGTGAAGCCTGATGTGAACATCAGTCTCCTTCCCCAGATGCTAACTTTCACTGTTCTGCTCTCTGAGATTGGCACGTAGTCAGAGAGCCCGGTTCCTCGGGGAATACCAAGTGATGTGTGACGTTTCTGGAACGCGGGATTGAAATGTAGACCTTCTGTGGATCGCTGTCCTTGGGGTTGGCGGTGGCTCCACAGACAGCTGTCCGGCTAACTCCGTCCGTCTGGAAATCGCAGTCGACACTTTCTTTGCTGATTTTGAACGTCTAGCCTTCATGCACCTGGAAATGCCTCTTGATCCGTTGTTTGTAGAATTCTCTGTGAGGCGCCGGGAGAGCCCGCGGGTTGGCGGGTCCCTGCAGCGTGCCCCAGACACAGTTCATCTCCACTCATGCTCACGGACGCTTTCATAATGCCCTTCACCTTGCCTGTCACTTCCGATTATTCTCAGGGTTCGCTGTCTGATGTATTATAAAGTCGCTGCAGTACGAGTCTGCAAATGTAGTACCACCATGACAATCGACTCAGAAGCCGACATGCGTCGCTCACTGCAGGGCTCCTTAAGTGCATATGTAGATGGAATAATGTTAAAAAGACTCTGTTTATGTGAATTTCAAAAAACAACGAATGTGTGTCATCCGACAGATTTTGAGAGATCAAAAGTGTCTCTGTTGAATCACATGTAATTTAAAATATTGAGTCTGGAACAAAATCAATGTTGTAGGATCAAAACACTCATTCAGTTTGCACATTGAAACCCCACTCTTGTTACGCATTAAAATGTAACCCTACTTTGAAGAGAAACACAAATGCCTATTAGAGATTCAAATTTATCGACATTTTGGCTGTAATAATAGTAAATTACCTCACAATACTAAAAGCTGTACAAGAAAATAAAGCATTTGTCATAGCTTTGTTTCTAGAAAATGAACACAATCTATTTAAGTTAAAACGTTATGTTGAGTTAAATGTTTTCTTCTACAAGAGTAGATATTATGTTTTGGGAGAAGTGTGAGTTTACAAGATAGGTGATGGATGGATAAATAGATGGTAGGTAGATGGATACATTGATTAGTAGATGGGTAGATGAGAGAGAGAGATGATAGGTAGGTAGGTACGTAGGTAGGTAGGAAGATAGATGCAGGAATGGTTGGATAGGTAGATGATAGGTCCAAGTGGGGGAGGGGCAGAGAAAGAGCGAGACACAGAATCCCACGCAGGCTCCAGGCTCTGATCTGTCAGCAGAGAACCCAACACGGGGCTCGAACTCATAACTGCAAGATCATGACCTGAGCCAAGGTCGGATGCTTAACTGACTAAGTCACCCAGGTGCCCCATAACTAGCTTCTTAGTCACTTTCTCTCTCTGTTTGTCCCTCTAACTCATAGGATGGATGTTTTATTCATAACAAATCTTGAATGGTTCATACACAAGACTTAAAGTAACTCAGCCTTCTGAAATGGGAATTATTCTGTACGATTCTGTAGCATTATTTCATAATTTGCTATTTTCAAGATCAGGTCCTCTTTCTTGAAATTCATTGTGCATGTCTTTCAAAATTATTTTCATAAAATGTAATGCCTTAATAACATAAGTGAGTTGGTCTCTGACAAAAGCGTATAGTTGGCACCAAAGAGTGTTCTGCCCAAATTGAATCTACATATTTCTGCCCTTGTGTGTGACATGGCAAAGGACCCAAGCGGCACGGGATCACGGGGTGTTCTAAAGAGCCCCCCTGGAAGTGTATAAGTGCACAGCGGATAAAAAGAAAAAGTTAGCATGCCAGTCTTCACACCGTTTTCTATTTTATATTCATGGAAACGATGCTCAGAAATCCTAGTACTTAAAAGACCTGGGGGTTCTCTGTTGATCCTCAGGATAATTTTTTTTCTCTTTCATCAACTTCAAATTGCATGGAGCCTCATCGAACACTTGCATAAAATCCGCTCTGCTCTGAAGTGAGTTCTGAAAGATAGTTACGAGTTCAGAAAGATTTTCGTGGAGTTCATTTACTTGAAATGTAGCTCATGTTAATGAAAGCATTTCTGAAAGGCTCTCACTACATCTCCCCTTGATGTCAAAAATTTTCAGAATTATAACATTTATTCCTTGAATATATATGGGGGATGGATGGAGGGAAGAGAGATGTTTCTTTTAAGGAAGGAAAGACTGTGGAAAGAAAGGATTCCCTAATAAACTCATAGAATAACTAACCATCTCACTTGGATACATAGAGTTGACGATATACAGCAAAACCTTGGATTGCGAGTAACTTGTTCTGTGAGGGTTCTGCAACACAACCGAACATTCCGAATAAATTTTAACTTGATAAATGAGCGATGTCTTGCCCGTGATGCCACATGTCACGTGATCACAGCTGAGCCCACAGGTTTTGAAACTTGCTTTGATACGCGAGCACTTTGGATAACAAGCTTGTTTCCAGAATGAATTATCTTCACAAGCAAAAGTTTCACTGTCCTATAAATAGACATAAATCTAAAGGAAAATTTAAGATCATAAGCATATATGCACATGCAAGTTATTACAATTGTTTTAATTTGAAATAAATCTCAATCGTGACATTTCTTTATTATATGCAAATGTTCCAATTTTGAATAATAGTCCTTTCTGTGGAGAGACAGGAAGCATGAATCATGTTTAGGTATAAAGAAATACAGGGTTCTTTCACTTAGCGTGGACACAGTTCATTTACCAGATGGCTTTTGGAGGAGGGAGAACTTATTTGCTGTCTGTAGAATGTGACTGTAGAAGAAACCACTCAGAGCTAGAACAAACCTAAAATTTGTATGGAACCAGAAAAGACCCCAAATAGCCAAAGCAACCCTGAAAAAGAAAACCAAAGCTGGAAACATCACAATGCTGGACCTCAAGCTGTATCCCAAAGCTATAATCATCAAGACAGTATGGTACTAGCACAAGAACAGACATTCAGATCAATGGAACAAGATAGAGAACCCAGAAATGGACCCACAAACATATGGCCAACTAATCATTGACAAAGCAGGGAAGAGTACCCAAAGGAAAAAGGACAGTCTCTTCAGCAAATGGTGTTGGGAGAATTGGATGGCACTAGCAAAAGAAGGAACCTGGGTCACTTTCTTATACCCTATACAAAAATAAACTCAAATAGATGGATGACCTAAATGTAAGACAGGAAGCCATCAATATCCTAGAGGAGAAAGCAGGCAACAACTTGGACCTCATCTGCAGCAACTTCTTAGTCAACACGTCTCCAGAGGCAAGAGAAACAAAAGCAGAAATGAACTATCTTCTAACAAGATAAAAAGCACTGCAAAGGAAACAATCAGCAAAACTAAAAAGCAACCGACAGAATGGGAGAAGATATTTGCAAATGATATATCAGACAAAAGTATCCAAAATCTACAAAGAATTTATCAAAGTCAACACATAAAAAAATAATAATCCAATGAAGAATTAGGCAGAAGACATGAATAGACAATTTTCCAAAGACATACAGTGGGCAACAGACACATGAAAAAGTGCTCAACATCACATATCATCAGAGAAATACAAATCAAAACCACATTGAGATACCACCTCACACCTGTCAGAGTGGCTAAAAGTAACAAGTCAGGCAACAACAGATGCTGGTGAGGATGCAGAGAAAGAGGATCTCTCTTGCACTGCTGGTGGGAACACAAACTGGTGCATCCCCTCTGGAAAACAGTATGGGGGTTCCTCAAAAATTAAAAATAGAACTACCCTATGACCCAGCAACTGTACTACTAGGCATTTCTCCAAAAGATACAGGAGTGTTTATTTAAAGGAGCACGTGCACCCCAATGTTTATAGCAGTGCTATCGACAATAGCCAAAGTATGGAAAGAGCCCATGGGTTCATCGATGGATGAATGGATAAAGAAGATGTGGTACACACACACACACACACACACACACACACACACACACACACATTGGAATATTACTCAGTGATCAAAAAAGAATGAACTCTTTTATTGACATTTGCAGCAGCATGGATGGAACTAAAGGATATTATGCTAAACAAAATTAGGCAGAGAAAGACAAGTATCTTATGACTTCAGTCATATGTGGAATTTAGGATACAAAACAGATGAACACAAGGGAAGGGGGACAAAAATAATATAAAAACAAGGAAGGGGACAAGACATAAAACACTTAAATACAAAGAAAAAACTGAGGGGTTGCTGGAGGGGCCGTGGGGTGGGGGGATGGGCTCACAGGGTGATGGGCATTAAGGAGGACACTTGTTGGGATGAGCAACGGGTGTTATATGTATGAGATGAGTCACTGGATTCTACTCCTGCAATCATTAGTGCACTAGATGCTAACTCACTTGGATGTAAATTCTTTAAAAATAAAAAATAAATGAAAAAAGAAACCACAGTATCAGATTTATAGAAACAGGCTAAGAAACTAAGTAATAATTTAAGTTCACACATAGGATGACACCTAAATAAGGAAAATCATGAAAAGTGTTGCAGTTGGTCTTAAAGTGACCTATATATTTGTGGAAAATACTTGCTAATTTTAGGAAATCTGAACTTTTTCTGTCATGTGGTGGAGAATACATATTATCAACTTTGTGACCCAAATGGTCTCTGTCTCAACTACGTAGCTGTCATTAGCCATAAAGAAATACATACATTGAATGGGCAATTCTCTGTCTCAATAAAACTTTATTTACAAGAACAGTTAGTTGGTCAACATGTGGGCCATAGTTTTGCAGTCCCTGCTCCAGATTTGCACAGCCCTCATTAAGGCACCAGATACACTGAGGTGCCAGATCCCACTGACTTCTTGTTGAGACCACGTCAACCAACGACTCTTTCTTCCAGGCAATGGTGACAGGAATGTAACGATGCAGCCAGTGAATCATTTCATGGTCAGATTGAGGACCCTCTGGAGTATTCTACTTGTCCCAGGATTAGATGACTCTTCTGGGTAAACAGCCTCCTTCTCTGAATGATTTCTCTCATCAGGATAAATTCTTTTATCACATCAACTCTACTCAACGCTCATATATACAGTTTGCCCCCATCCAATCTGACACCCACATCAAAAGACCTGTCTTCTCGCTCTTCAAATAAAACCTTCCAATGCTATCAATACTTTTCCTTGATCTCCTCCCTTTATAATATCCATAAGATTCTCTGGGTGGTGATCTGCATCTGCTGTGCTTGATCAAGCCATTACCCTCAGCATCTTTTTTTTTTAAAGAATTTATTTTTAAGTAATCTCTACACCCAACATTGACACTAAAACGTCCAATTCCACGATCAAGACTCACGTGCTCCACCGACTAAGGCAGCCACGTTCTTCCTGTGCATCCTTTTTGAGAAGCAGATGCCAATAGAGAGAAAAAACACTTGTCCCAAATAAGATGTCCGAGTTTTTGTATTTTCCTATAGATTCAGGGAGACAGTCAGTCTTCCCCCTTCGGCAGAAACAAAAATCAGAAAAGCTGCCATGTATTCAAATTCCTGTCTTCGAACAAATGTTTGATGTGCTGGTTGTTTCATTTTAGAAGAACAGAAAGGGGGCACCTGGGTGGCTCAGTCAGTTAAGCCTCTGACTTTGGCTCAGAGTCTGATCTCACAGTTCATGGGTTCGAGCCCTGTGTTGGACTCTGTGCTGACAGCTCAGAGCCTGGAGCCTGCTTCCGATTCTGTGTCTCCCTCTGTCTCTGACCCTCCCCTGATCGCGCGCTCTCTCTCTCAAAAATAAATAATAAAAACATTTAAGAAAAGAAGAACCTATGGTCTTCTGATGCTCCTCAAAATTGGATTTAGTATGAATAGCCCTTACTCAGTGTTTATTAACTGAAAAAAATGAACGCAATTCCTTTAAGGAAACATTTACATGTTTACCACTGAGACCTAGAACCCCAGAAATTGGCACCCTAGAGTGTCATCCAGCCCGCCATCACTGTTTGTAAATAAAGTTTTATTGGAACACAGACTCACCCATCTGTTTGCATATTGTCAAGTGCAGAGGCAACAGCCATGACAGAGATGAGTGGCCTGAGGAGCTAAAAATATGTTGTCTGGCCCTTCGCAGAAACAAGGCAGCTGACATGTGACCTGCAGAACTCATCTTGCTTTCCCCAAACCCGAAGTCACTGATGAAGTTCCTAATCCCAGTGAGGTCTGCTGATTGAGATGCTCTTTCCTACCTGTAGAGAGTAGTACATTTTTAGCAGCCTCCTAAAATAGTCCTATTTCACCACTTCCAATGCAGGGATGCACTTTGCTATGAAAGTTTTCAGAATTTGTTTCTAAATTGTTAACTTCTGATGTGAAAAGAGCTGTATCCTTCTGCCAGAAACGATAGTCTTTTTTTAAGAGTTTGTTTTTGGTGCACTTGGGTGGCTCAGTCAGTTAAGTGTCCGACTTGGGCTCGGGTTGTGATGTCACGGTTCATGGGCTTGAGACCCACATGAGGCTCTGTGCTGGCAGCTCGGAGCCTGGAGCCGGCTTCCGATTCGGTGTCTCCCTCTCTCTCTGCCCCTCCCCTGCTCACATGGTCTCTCTCTCTTTCAAAAATAAACAAACACTAAAAAAATAAAGCATTTCTTTAAATTTTAAATTAAACTCTAAGCCCAACATGAGGCTCAAATTCATGACCCCAAGATCAAGACACACATGCTCTCCACGCTGAACCAACCAGGCACCCCAATCTTCCATACTTATAAGTGTAAAGCAATGCTTCTAAAGAACGCATTAATTATCTCCAGACATTAGACATATTTTTCAGAAAAATCCCCACTTTCTAAAGACGCATCTTGCACCATGTAATTAAAGATACTGCCACATCAGTGAATTGCAACATTATAATAATGATTTTTTATTATTGAACAGGGACCACCATAATACAACTTAAAATAAATATGAAGGTAACTATTCTCAAAGTTGGTGCTATGTATTTACTAGAACAGAACACATTTAGAGATTTCTTTGAATATTAGATTTTTTTCCCCACAGATTACTTTGTGTTAATCCAATTCCTTTGATATGTCTGTTTCCCAGTATCTAAAAATGGTAGTTTCTTTGGAAGCCACTGTCGTTCCTGCTGTGAAGCTAATTGCAGCTTCCCCCCTAAACAAGGGTCATTAAAGACACAATCTTGTTGAAAATATTCTCAAAATTCCCCTTGAGAAACAGATTCCTATTTTCTGCTCAGCACCAGATTCTGCCTCTTCCAACAGCTTTTGACATGGACAACGAAACCCTGGTTTTTATCGCTTCTAAATTTACCTACTTCTCTTTTGTTCAAGTTCCTGCACTGTCTGGTGCTTCTTTTCTCCTTATGTTTTTTGCATTAGACAACCACACCAAGTCTTTGCGTTGGTAATTCACAAATAAACACATCACTAGCTTCCCCTCCCGGACTTCCAGAATGTTTCTAATTGATAAAGAAAATGTATGCTCTGTAAAATTCAGATGAGAAGAAAGAAAAGTTCACTTGTCACCTAACTAACCACCAGCACAACCACCGGTACCTCTTGGATGTATGTCCTTCCAGGGCGCTTGGGTGGCTCACTTGATTAAGTACACAGCTCTTGGGCACCTGGGTGGCTCAGTCGGTTAAGCCTCCGACTTCGGCTCAGGTCAGATCTCACATTCGTGGGTTCGAGCCCCGCGTCAGGTTCTGTGCTGACAGCTAGCTCAGAGCCTGGAGCCTGCTTCCGGTTCTGTGTCTCCTTCTCTCTCTGCGCCTCCCCCTCTCATGTTCTGTCTCTCTCTGTATCAAAAATAAAAATAAAACATTAAAAAAAAGATGAAAAAATAAGTACACAGCTCTTGAGTTTGGCTCACGTTATGATCTTGAGGTTCATTAGTTCAAGCCCCATGTGGGGTTCTGTGCTGACACTGCAGAGCCTGTCTCTCTCTCTGTGCCCCTTCTCCACTCACTCTCACTCTTTAGATAGATGATAGATAGATAGATAAACAAACTTGAAAAAAACAAGAAGTATGCCATTCTGGGGTACTGGTGTATTTTCCACAGTTGATATGACAGACTGATTGCATACATAGTTATGATCCTCCACCTGTGAGAGTCACAGATGACTTTCCATTTCTTCCTGTCTGTCAATGGAATCTATCTCTCCGTCCTTTCTTTTTTTAAATTATTTATTTATTTATTTATTTTGAATATAACACTATTTTTTAACATATGCAATTATTTTCCATCATTTACAATACAGTGGTTACAATGACACTCCAGACAGAAAAGCAAAGTAAAAAATCAAAGCACCAACTTCTATTTCATGTAATTAGACTTATACAGAAATTAGAAGGTTAAGTAACAACTAGTTAATCACCTAATTTCACAGCTATCTGAAGTGGCGATCGCTATATAGCAGCTTATCTATGATACATTCAAGATAAATGATACAATTTATTACTTGCCCATAAGCTACAACACAGCCTGCTTAATACCTTTCCTTAAATTCCACCTCTATACTACAGTATACTTGAGGTCCATGCAAAAAAGTAGCTACCTTTTATGTAGGAAATGGATGATTAAGTCTTTGGTGCTGTAAAAGCAACTTCATTTAAACATAACCACCCCCACCACCAAAAAAAGAAGAGGAAAAAAAAGTAAAGAAAATAATAAGG
>NC_043717.1:2120485-2194296 GCF_006229205.1 Suricata suricatta | reverse complement strand
TCATGGTGTCAGCCCAGACTTGGACGTGCATCTTGTGCGTGGAGTTCCTCTCTCAGATCCCGTCACTGCCCAGCCTAGCCCACTGGACCGTGACCTACCACATAAAGCAGAGCTCAGCCATGCCCGCGCTGGGCATCCCAGACCAGCCCGCCTCAGACATATGAAGGAGCCTGGCGAAGACCTGCTCTGCCTAGCCAAGAGGATCACAACCCATGACCCCATTCAACACACCAGGACCTGTTGGTTTAACTCACCGCATTTGGGGAAATTACTTGGGTAGCAATTGTCAAAAGACCCACTTCCAATCATACCCTACATTTTCACCTAAGGGTTACTTAAATTTCCCTTCTTCCCGTCATACGTGATAACGAGAAACCAGTTTCCTACTGTTGGAAGTGTAGGTTTCTCAGAAAAACCTAACAAAGACAAAGTTCTTTCCCAGTTCTTGGCTACGCCGATGGTTGTTTGTCAGAGGAAGGTAGGGCAAAGCTATCAAACCACACCAACAAAACACTAAACTTTTAACCGCAAACACACTTTCCCTCCCCGCACTTATTTTGTGTCCTTGTTTGGTGTTTGTCTCAGGACTTTGCAGGCTGTTGTCCCACTGCTTCCCAGCTTGCATTGTTTATGGCTAGAAAACGGCATCCGTAATCTCTTCGCCTTCGATAGGACACATTTGTTTTCCGTGGCTCCTAGGAAACTTTTATTTTTCTCACTCTTTTTGATCAAATAGATGATCATGTTCCGTGCTGTGGGATTTATGTTTCCTCTGCTTCGGAATCATTGGGACTCTTATATCTCTGGCTGACATCTTTTGTTTTATCAAGTTACTTAAAGATAAAGTTTAATTTCTTCAAATATACATCTTTTCTTCTGTCTCCCTGTCAGTGTCCTCCTGAGGCTCAATCACAT
Organism: Suricata suricatta; assembly: GCF_006229205.1. Classification (NCBI taxonomy): domain Eukaryota; kingdom Metazoa; phylum Chordata; class Mammalia; order Carnivora; family Herpestidae; genus Suricata; species Suricata suricatta. The sequence continues at coordinate 2,193,381 of NC_043717.1, read as the reverse complement.
GCAAATTTCAGTACTTGGCATTATTCCATACCCCCTCCCCCTGATGCTGTTTCTTTTTCTTGTTCCTTAATTTTGCATGATTTTCTGTTCATGTGTATTGCAGCTCATGAATTTTTCCAGGTGCCCTGCCTGCCTGGGTGTGAATTATATGTAGTTTATTTTTCATTGTGCATCTCAGATATGACCTATTATCTCTCCGAGTCCCAACTTTCTGTCATACTCTCTTCACTTTCTTACCATAGTCACTGGCCTCTGTTTCCATGAGTATGACCATGCTGTGTGGCATGTCCTGAGCATTAGGAAGCCAGGAATGGAGCTCACGGGGCATTCTTGAGTTGTGTTTCTTCCCTCAAGTGACCACCACCTTGTGCTGCCTACCATCCAGTATCTGAAAAGAAAACATGTCCCCGTTTTGTGAAGTGGTAGTACAAATCCAGCCTGGGAATCCCATCAGGTTCAAAAGCTGATGTCTGCTTATTAAAGTTTATAGGCAGGGCTATTTGATGTTTAAAAATTTTGTTTTGAATGTTTATTTATTTTTGAAGAGAGAAGCAGAATGTGAGCAGGGGGAGGCATAGAGAGAGAGGGGGAGACACAGAATCCGACGCAGGCTCTAGGCTCTGAGCTGTCAGCACAGAGCCCAATGCTGGACTTGAACTCATGAACCATGAGATCATGACCTGAAAGCCAAAGTTGGATGCTCACCGACTGAGCCACCCAGGCGTCCCATAGGTTGATGTTTTATTCTGCTCTAGATAATTATTTTGTGAGTTGGTGGGGGGAGAGGGAATGGACAGAATGGGGGTTTCGATCAGGTAAAACGTGTATAGATGAAAGCTGCTTTGAGCTAAGAATTCCTTGGATGATACCGATTGGTGTATAAGATTTCCAGTTCAGCTGGGCTCTTTCCTGTCAAGATGCTTTTTACTTGTGAGGTGTGGAGAAGGGAAGAAATAACTGAGAGGTAGGATTGTGCGTCCTTCAGTATTTTTTCTTGCAAGGGTCTGTATGTCTCGTTCTTTTTCCCTATACCGTTCACGCTCAAACAGCATTTCATCGCTTATTTTCATCTGATTTCTTCCCAAGAATTGATGCTTTTCCAAGCCTATCACTATGAAATCTGTAAATTTCCATCCCTCTAGCCAACAGTCTGATATTCTAGAACCCCCTGTGAAATCCACAGTAACTGTCAAAATACTCATAGAGGATTCTAGAATATCAGTTTGTTGCTCCTGTTCTCATTTTGGGGGAGCATTTATCTAGAACCCTCTACTTCTCTACCCAAGATTTTTTGCAGCTACGTGGCATCTCGAGGAATGGTTCTGGAACTTGTTTTCTGGTTTTTGCATTTTTATTTTAGTAAGTGCTGTGAAGTTTATACTCTTTTCTGACATGCAGTTAGGCAGTAGACATAAGTTGGCTTCGTGTTAGGGGCTGTTTTGTGTTCTTGGACGTTAAAGACTATAAGTTTTTTTTGAAGACCATGTTAGGAGATGTAACTTTAGGTGACCATCATTATATGGATTTCCTTCAACTGTATATTTTTAAATGTTTACTTATTTTGAGATGGAATACTCCATGAGCTGGGGAGGGGCAGAGAGAGACAGAGAGAGAGAGAGAGAGACAGAATCCCAAGCAGACTCCAGGCTCAGTGCAGAGCCCAACACAAGACTCAGTTTCACTAATAGAAGATCACAAACACAAGATGGTGGACTAAGCCGATACCAAGACTGGACCGCTGAGCTGGCTAAACCAACCAGGTGCCTGCGCTTTCAACTGTTCTTTCAAAACCACTCCACATTTGTATTCCGTGAGGCATCAATATGTCTGTGTCGCTTTGAGATTGTAGAAATGCCTCTGTGATTCCTTTCACACATTTCTTCTCAGACATTTTTAAGTGACAATAAACTGATTTCTGAGCCATAGGCATTATTTGGACGTCGTATTTTTTCACCTTCCTAAGAGCTAATAACGGAATAAACCATCATTAAGCTATGCTGCGAATAATAATTACATATAGGCAGTTTACTACATACGTGCTTTGTTACGAATGAATAGTGAAGTCATTACCCACCTTTAACTGTCCTGGAAAATAGGCTTATAACATATGACTTGTCTCGTAGTTATGAGTTGCCTAAAGTTTTACTAAATTCTAACATTCTACTGCTGCAATTTTTTCTCTACCCTATTTGAATTCCAACAAATCCTGAGCCACAGAGAGTTTTTCATTTAAATATTGATCATTAATGAATGTGACAAGATTTCTGACGATGTCTGAAGCTCCCACATGTGGATGCTCTTTAAATGTACTTTACAATTCAGAAAAGACCCCGCAGGGAGGCCTGCGTGGCTCACTCAGTCAGGCGTCCAACTCTTGATTTCAGCTCAGGTCATGATCTCACCGTTTGTGGGTTCAAGCCCCACAAAAGGCTCTGTGTTGACAGTGCAGAGCCTGCTTGGGATTCTGTCCCTGTCTCTCTGCTCCTCCCCCAGTCACACTCTCTGTCTCAAAATAAATAAACAAACTTGGGGCACCAAGTAGCTTACTAAAGTTAAGTATCTGAGTTCAGCTGAAGCCATGATCTCCTAGTTCATGAGTTTGAGGTCTGCATCAGGCTCTGCACTGATGGTGTAGAGCCTGCTTGGATTCTCCCTCTCTCTCTGCTCCTCTGCCAATTGCACTCTCTTTCTCTCTCTCTCTAAATAAATAAACTTAAAAAAATAAGTAAACAAATTTGAAATGCCAAGAAAAATCCATCAAGAATGATATTGTGGGGTGCCCCTGGGTGGCTCAGTTGGTTTAGCCTCCGACTTTGGCTCAGGTCATGATCTCGCATTTGCGGGTTCGAGCCCCACATCAGACTCTGTGTCGACAGCTCAGAGCCTGGAGCGGCTTCGGATTCTGTGTCTCCCTCTCTCTCTGCCCCTCCCCCACTCATGCTCTGTCTCTCTGTCTCAAAAATAAATAAAAAACATTAAAAGAAAGAATGATATTCTGGCTAATACCTCCATAACTTCAGCTCCTTGCCTCTCAGTGCACACGTGCGCCCTGCACACAACCTTTACTGTTAAAGATTTTTAAATGGTTGCGATCACTGAATACATTTAAGATGCATATCCTACGTGCAGCATTTTAAACAACATAAGCTATTGCTTCTTTTAGCTTTAAGGAGGGAGTGACCAACATGATAAAAAAAGTTCAAACATTCAACTTGCTTCACAGAGCATCTATAACCTGCAGGATTATATACAACGGGGTTCTCGGCAAGCTTCCTATGAGGCTGGTAGGAATCGTTTTGGGTTGTTAGTTAGGTTCATCTGTCCGAGGGGTCTCCTGCGGGGAGCCAAGGGCAAGTGTGGCAGAGGCTGCTTCTAAATACGGACGAGATCTCAATGCCGCGTCTCCGAATGAAACTCTTTCATGAACCTTCAAGGGTTTTGCTTTTGTCATCTCCGTCCCCCCACCCCCTCCCACACACACGTCACAGCAAATAACTCGGAGGTTCTAACCCAACCAGAGACTTCAATGTCAAAGTAGGACAATGCTTTGATGCTTTTCGATAGCATCGCAACATTTGAAAACCAAGCTTTCATTGAGAAAAGGTTTGGGAGGAGGGTTCACTGTTTTACTGCTAATCACCCTTGTGTGAGCCCTTTCTCAAGACAAGGCAGATACGCTTGCTCAACTGGAGACCGAGTTCAAGGTCTTTGCCTACGTCTGCAAAGATGATGTCCCCTTGTAGGGTTTTGGATGTGCAATTTGTCAGAGGTTGGAATTGCGCACCCGAGGCCGGACTGTTTTCTTCATCAATTCTCTACTTCATATGGAAGAATTCATGACGGATGCAAATCTAGGCTTCATTTTTTTCCCCCTCTGCTTTGTATACGGTACTTAGGAGAAAATCCTTGAAAAAACTCCCCAAAACTACATGTATCAGAGTTTGCTGCAGAAGCAACTTTTTTTTTTAATTTAGCCATGTTTTTTGATAACATAAATAGCATTTGTAATGTTTTGTTATAGTTATTTATCTAAAGTCTTACATTAAAAAATTTTTTTATTTTATTTTTGAGAGAAAGACAGAGCACGAGCAGAGGAGGGGCAAAGAGAGAGGAAGACAGAAAGAGAGAGAAGGAGACACAGAATCAGAAGCAGCTCCAGGCTCTGAGCTGCCAGCACAGAGCCCGACCCGGGGTCAAACCCACAAACTGTGAGATCACCAGCTGAGCCAAAGTCGGGCACTTAACCCACTGGGCCACCCAGGCGCCTAGACCTCATGTATTTTAGAATTAGATTGAACTCAGCGGTTTCCGGAAAAATAGACCTCAGGAAAACATGATTAAGTAAATTTAGTTTCTAAATTCTGAACACTCTAACGTTGCTTCAAGGATTTTAACCCATATGCATAGTATTTAGAAACCCTCATTACCCAAAGCGGTTAACCTACATTTTTAGTTAAAGTTTGCAAAAAATACTCTTCTCTTGGTAATGTGATACTAATCATTCTGTCATCTATTTTCCTGGACTCCGACAACACCTAACACCGTGGGAAAAGTGGTTAGGAGTAGAAAAGATAGCAGTCATCGCCGGTGCTGTTAGCCCCTTTGTGGAGAGTGTGAATTAGGATTTAAAATGCCATTCGTTTTATTATCAAAATGATTGTCAAATGCATCGAAATGAGTTCATTCACTTTGCATCCACTGTTAGAGAAGGCAGAAAATACAACCACGCGGGAACAATAAAAGAAGCAGGAAAAAAAAAGAATGAAGCACACTGAGTAGTTTCACATGGAGAGGTGGGAGCAGCGTGTCACTAGTGTTGCTCACGAGGGGACAAACCCAGTTTTGCAGGGGACGAACTCTTCCTTCCAGGGGTCTGCCAGCCGGCGTCCGTTTCGGGGACGGGGGGTGTCCGCTGGATCGAGCAAAGCAGCACTCTGTTGTTACATGCGCGTGCACTCACACCCACGTGCAATCACACACTTACGTCACGTGCGTGTGTACTTACCACGTGCAACCACACACTCACATCACATGTGCGTGCACTCACACCCACGTGCAAATAGTCTGGTTACAAGCATGTGCACTCACACCCACGCACAAACATACACCGTTGTCACATGCATGTGCACTCACATCCACGTGCAATTACTGTTGTTACATGCTTGTGAAGTCACATCCATGTGCAAACATACACTCTCGTTACATGCACGCTCCCTCACACCCACGTGCACACAGTCATTGCATGCATGTGCAATCACACCCATGCACAAACACACACCTGTTACATGCATGTGCACTCATACTCACATGCCAACATACATTGTCACCTGCACGTGCACTCACACCCACGTGCAAATACTCTGTTCCTCTAAGAAGAGCCCACGGCTCTAATGAGACCTGCAGAGACGTCCAGCCCCCAAAATACGCACGTCAGACTTCCGTCCTCCGTGACCTCCGGATCCATAACAAGCCAGCAAACAATGACACCGAAGAAACCGCGTCACCCAGACCCGCAGCCGTGTCCCACACATCTCCTGCGGCAGCTTGTCTCACGTGTAAAACTAACTTATATCCTACGTAATAAATTATGTCTCATGGGGGTGTCTCGGTGGCTCCGTCACCTGAGCATCTGACTTCAGCTCGTACCTAGGCACAGTCCCCTCCTTCTGGCTGTCCTCAACGTGTTTCTGCCCTGAATCTGTCTTTCAAATATAAGTCACTGACTGGATAGAAGAGAGCAGAATTCTCATGAAGAATCTCAGACACCATTGAATTGTTTTCTAAAAAAAGGAACAGCCCTGGGGCGCCTGGGGGGCTCCGTCGGTTGGGCGTCTGACTCTTGATTTCAGCTCAGGTCGTGATCTCACGGGAGGTGAGGTGGAGCCCCTCCTCAGGCTCTGCACGGACACTGTGGAGCCTGCTTGGGATTCTGTCTCTCCCTCTCTCTGATCTTCCCCTGCTCTTGCTCTGTCTTTCAAAAATAAATAAATAAACCCAAAAGGAATCTTATTAAAAATGTAAGAGCCGTATTCACCGAATTACTTATATGTCACATATTTTTCCATTGTGGCATCTTTTGATCACACCATTTGATATATTCTTGTACTGATTCAAGTCAGTTTCCTTCGAATCCAGTCCCGTGAGGCTGTTGGTTGTATTTCTTTCTGACACGCCGATGATTTGGACCCCACCTGCCTTTCTGTATTCCACATGTCACTCCTCAGAAGGTCTTATTTCCTGACTTGTTCAATAATAAATACGTTTCACCCCCTTCCCCGGCTCTGCGGTCTAAATCACCTGTCACATGCCCCACCCACCAGACTTTACTTAAAATATTCTCGTTGCCTTTCTCCACCTACCCTGGCGACCAGAGACCTCTACTTTCTGCATCTGACAGATTAGAGACAGGTTTCCCCCAAAAGGCTGAGTCACGTTTCCGGGCTGACAGGCTGGTGACAGACAGGATGGCAGTTTGAATAGAACCAAGCCAATTCTGTGACAGGTGCAGGAGTCTGACGCTGCATACCTGAATCACAGATCGACGACCTCCCGGGGAAAATATACGACCGGGCACAGTCACTGTGCTCAGACGAATAAATGAATTTTTAACTGGCACTTTGAGTTTCATTTTGAGCAAACACGGTATACCAAAGGCACTTTAACTTGACATAGTTTTCATAGTTAGAAGACAAAAATATTGATGTGCACATGTTAGTATTGACTTAGAATCGTCGCATTTTCAAAATTGAATAATTTTCAAATAAACTGAATGCAAATTTCAAGAACAAATCTGTGATCCTGAGTTTAGTGCTTTATTTTGTCAGCATTTAGATTGTATTTTACATAAATATGCGGATTGCTTTGATCAGCTACTGGGACGACACAGTCCATTTTTGTGTGTCTCCAGGAAAACGACTCTGATAAAGGAACTAAGAAGAAAAACACTATTTTTTCAGATTCTGAATGCCTGTGATGTCATTCTCCCTCTAAATTCATTTTAATGGCTTGGACCGTTTTTTCCTCCAATGTGTCTGTTGTTTTATTTCTCACCCCATTTCCGGTGTGGTCTTCCACAGCAGAGAGCAACGTTCTCCCTTATTCTTTTCTCTGCTCTAATTCATGCACAGGACAGAAAAGGACCCTGGTCTTTGTTGTGTGATGCTCAGATGGTGTCTTAATATTTCATGTTTCTATCCCACACACCTGCCACCAAATTGTTTCTACTCTGGGACCCACTGATTATTCCGGCCAGCCATCGGCCAAAAAAAAAGGTCTGCAGATTCTTTTCTGCAAACTCTATCCTCAGCTGCATACCAAATGAATTCGATTCTAAAATTTATTGGGAAACTGATATTCTGCGTTCGCAAAATATTTATGCAGCCCGTCTCTCTAAGGAAATCTCTTCAGTGTCGACATGGCATTTTCATTTCTGCCTGTCTCCTGAGAAACGTTTCACCACGTTGTTTTCTAGGAAACGTCTTAATCTAAAGCGGTACTGCGGTTATCATTATTAGCCCGTGGCATATGTGATGTGAACGCACTGCAGTGGAAAATTTACCACTGAACCAATAAGTTTAAATGAATGCATGAGGCATTGCTTGCAGAGAAGGAACATACTCCTCATCTAGGGTGTTATAAAGCTTAGAAACAGGTGAAGACTCGCTCTCGGATGTCTCTGTGTTTGTGTAGTAGAAATAACAAAACGCGTGCTCAGGATGCTTCTAAACGGCTCACTGAGTGTATACATCATACAGAGCACCATACTTTTGATGGATACATAGTATATGTTTTCACACACTCATATACTCATCAAGTTTTACACATAGCATACATTGCACTATAGAATATTCATTTCATAATAATAAATACATAGGATATAATTTATATAATTTTAAGTGAAATGTTTTACTATATATATATGTATTTTTTTTTAGAGTGAGAGAACATGGGTGTAAGCAGGGAAGGGGCAGAGAGAGAGGGAGAGACAATCCCTACTAGCCTCCATGCTGAGCGCAGAGCGCCACACAGGGTCTGATCTCACAACTGTGACATCATGAGCTGAACTGAAATCAAGAGTTGTACTCTTAACTGAGTGAGCCACTCAGGCGCCCCAATACTTATTATGTAGATATAGATATAGATTATATAATTATTATATAAATCTATATAAATAGATTATATGCATCATATAAACCAAAGATCAGATGAAATAAACCCATGTAGGTTTTTATGTTATAGATTATATGATGCAATATTATTCTGTCATATATGATGCGTCTAGATTTATATATATAATATCTGGATAAAATCTGTCTACATTATTATATATTATTATACCTCAAATATAGTATATATTAATGGAGTACTACATGGCAATGAGAAAGAATGAGATCTGGCCATTTGTAGAAAAGTGGATGGACCTCGAGGGGGTCACGCTAAGCGAAATAAGTCAGATGGAGAAGGACAGATACCATATGTTTGCACTCATAGGTCTAACAAGAGAAACCGAACAGAGGACCACGGGGAGGGGCAGGGGGGAAAAGAGTTAGGGAGAGGGAGGGAGGCAAACCATGAGAGACTCTTGAATACTGAAAACCAACTGAGGGCTGAAGGGGGAAGGGGAAAGAGAGGGGGTGAGGGTCATGGAGGAGGGCACTTGTGGGGAAGAGCACTGGGTGTCATATGGAAACCAACTTGACAATAAACTATATTAAAAATATATAGATATATATTATCATACATGATCTATATCAAACATAACAAAGCATGTTTATATGTTATCATACACAAACATGTTTTAATATATTATGTACAATCATATACTATATAATTGTTTTATGTATTGCATACACGACATATAAAAATAGATATATTCCACTGTGATATAGTATATATTGGTACATACTGTATCTCTATCCATCTGTGTATATCCCTTAGATGTGGAATTTCACTTTTATCACCCGAGCTACTTGGCATAAAACTCCCGTGAACACTCTCTCCTCACATTCACAAGATCATCCCTCCCCTAACCACGACAGGCTTGTGTCCACTGTGCTCTTTGGTTTCTTTGCCTTTCGTTCCCTGGAGAGCAGACAGGGAAACCAGCGCACTGAGCAGGTCACGGGGACACCGTTGAAGCGAGGTTAGCCGGGGACTCACGGCTGGCAACCCCAGATCTCAACAGAGAATTGTCCTCTCAACACCCAGGAAGGGGAGCGCGCAGGTCGCCCGCAGCGATCAATAAGATTGATCGGAGCTCCGAGGGTGCCTGCTGTCCTTTACCCAGGCTTGGTATAAGGGTCTGTTCGCTGAGCACACTCTGAGCCTGTCCACTTTTTCTTCCTGATGCGTGAGTGTGGGGGTCACCTTCTATAACTACTTTGAATCTAGTACTTTGGCAATGACTGCACAGACTTGCGTACAGGTTACCTCTTCCACAGATGACTGAATACGTATTTCACTACTCAGGGAGGGATTTTTATCTTCAATGTATTTATCCATCAGTTGGGAAGTATTTCCCTATTTTAACCACCAGGACAACTAAGTATTCGTTCTGGCCATGAAGCCAAAATCTGAGACAGAAAATGCATGCAGGACGTGGTGCTTATGAATTATGTCTGGGGATCCCAGAGGGATTTAATTAATGGAAGATTCTGGGGTGCCTCCGTGGGTCCATCGGTTAAGCTTCCAAATTCGGCTCAGGTCATGATCTCACAGTTTGTGGTTTCGAGCCCCACGTCGGGCTCTGTGCTGACAGCTCAGAGCCTGGAGCCTGCTTCGGATTCTGTGTCTCCCTCTCTCTCTGCCCCTCCCCACTCATGCTCTGTCCCCTTCTCTCTCCTCCCCCACTTATGTGCTCGCTCTCTCTTTCTCTGTCTCTCTGTTTCTGTCTCTCTCTCTCAAAAATAAGCGTAAAAATTATAATTAATGGCACATTCTGATTCAGTAGGTCTTTGGCTCACACGTAATTCAATGTTGCTGGTCCCCCAGCTTCAGAGCCTAAAGAATGGGGTGGGCATTCATTTGAGACACAGGCTTTTCAAAACCAAATTTCCTTGAGGATCACAGGCCCTCAAGTCTCCACCCATCACAAAAGGATTAATTTGCGAATATGTGTTCCTCGAAAACAGACAGTGAAAGCTTATCAGCAAGTATGTCTCTGCAAATTGTTGGAAGGGCTGCTTTTCCAGCAAAACGCATAAAGCAGTGGACCCTGAAAATAATGGACTGTGGGAAGCCAGAATCAGATAGAATCACACAGCTTTGCAACTTTCTTTAAAAACCTCTGGGGAGAATAGCGGTAGTTCTAAGTTTACAATTGGAAATCAGGTCACAAGGCCCCTGAAGCACATCATCAAGATGCCTTTCTAATCGGTTCTCTCCCTCTCTGACCCTGGAGTTTTAAAATGTGCTTATTATCCCCTGTGTCACATGAAGTGGCATTCAGAAAAAATTAATTCTGAGAGACTGAATTCACTAGAGTCCAGAATTCATGAGAGCCCCTCTTAGCGAGGCTGGAGAGATAATTGAGTTTAATTGTGGAAACTTATAGGAAAGTTTCCATGATATTTGGTCAGAGTATATAAAAATGATAGTGTGGAAGAAGAAAGATTTTCTAACAGTTTTTTCCCTAATTGAATATTGATATACAAATGGTATTGAACAGGGCATTCTGAGACAAATTCTTTCCTTCTTTCTATTCATCCATCCATCCATCCATCCATCTGCTTATGCATGTATCCATCATATCTATCTATCTATCTATCTATCTATCTATCTATCTATCTATCTATCTATCTATCATCTATCTTTTTTAATTTTATCTATCATGTATTTACCCAAACATCCACCCATCCATCCATCCATTCTATCTATTGCTCTATCATCCATTTATGTATCTATACATCCAGTTATGCATCCATCCATCCACCCATCCAACATTCCACATACCCACCCACTCATCTACCCAACCTTTGACCCACCCATCCAATCCACACACCCATCCACCCATCCATCCACCCACCCACCCACCCATCTATCCATCCATCCATCCAATCCATCCATTCTATCTATCCATCCCCCCTTCATCTCTCTTATCTGTCTGTCTACCTATCTGTCATCTGGCTAGCTGTCTAGTGAAGTATCCTTGTATCCATGTTTCTTCCCTCTAGATCAACATGTACATGTGTGCATGCATGTGTGTTTAACGAAGTTTTTAAAATCCTTGCCACACAACAATCAGTGCATTTTCCACGACAGATACTTTTTAATGAGCAACAGCAAGCTTGCCTCAGTTTGCAAATTAGTACTTACCATCATTTAAATCGTCACTAAACTTACTCTATGAGTAGCGTGGCTTTCTTTTCTTTTCTTTTTTTTAATTTTTAATGTTTATTCTTTAGGGAGAGAGAGGCACTCTGTCTTGAGAGAGAGACAGACTCTGAATGGGGGGAGGGGCATAGAAAGAGGAAGACAACAGAATCAGAAGCAGGCTCCCGGCTCTGAGCTGTCAGCACTGAGCCCCACACGGGGCTCAAACCCACGAACTGTGAGATCATGACCTGAGCTGGTCAAACGGTTAACCGACTGAGCCACCCAGGTGCCTGGAGCAGTATAGCTTTCTAATTTGGGAAAAGAATTCCCTGCAGCCCAATGTGTGCCTCATTTGCCGGGATCTGCACAAATTTAGGAACAGTGGTGATGTGCTTTTGTCTGGCAGCGGAGTCCATACCCGTGACCTCCAACCCAACTACGAGATGACCAAGAAGACAGCAGCTGTGACATGCAACTACAGATGTCCCGTGTACTGTGGCCTCCTTGGTGCTTCTCCGTGCTCACCATTGACCAAGTGGGGACCTTATAGACTTGGGCGCTGTTGACATTTGGGGCCGGATGATTCTCCATGGTGGGGGTGTCTTGTGCTTTACCAGATAAGCAGCGTCCCTGGTCTCCACCCACCAGATGCCAGTTGAGATCACCAAACAATCTCCAACATGGCCAGTGTCCCCTTTGGGGTAAAATCACCATGGTTGGTCACTGCCGTTGTACATAAAGCTGAATTGCAGTCTTCTTAATCTTTTATGCAATTAAGCCCACACGCCACCCTTAACTTCTGGTTTATGAACCAGAATCTGCTTCCTTGCAAACTATTTATCTCACTCATTCTAAGAGTCCTAAACTGCAGACAAACTTGATGTAGTAGATTTTTCAAGACTTCCTCTTGAAGCAGGAAACTCACTTCGCATTCACAGACTGTCCCACCATGTCCTTAGAGTGCTTTAAAATGACAATAGAAGGGCACCTGCGTGGCTCAGTCGGTTCAGTGTCTGATTTTGGCTCAGGTAATGATCTCAAGGTTCATGAGTTCATGCTCCGAATTGGGACGTGCAAACAGGTCAGAGCCTGGAGTCTGCTTCCGATTCTGTGTCTTCTTCTTTCTCCATCCCTCCCTGGCTTGTACTCTGTCTCTCAAAAATAAATAAATGTTGAAAAAAATTTAAAAGTACTTAGGACATTTCCTCTCTCATTATTGTGTGCGGGGAGGTCTTTCCTGCTATTTGAGTGCCATAAACATATACAAGTAATGTCTGTGGACAGTCTTCATGGCCTAGAGTCCAGAAAGACTGACCGTTGAAACCTAAGAACAGTATGCTCTACAGAGAAGGCTATGCGTTGCTTGTTGCCAGAGTCCCTCTCTCTGTCTCCAAAGATTCATCTTGGCTGCTGATTTAGTAGAGGGATTTCTGAACCCGTCATTAAAGAGTAGTATCATGGGATTCCTAATCTACCAAGGATGGAGGTCACTGAAATGACAATTTTTTTCTCCACTACGAACAGTAGTTTCTTCTTGGCAATTTCTAAATGAAATTAGACTTCCTGAGAAAAGAAAGTCAACTTGTTGCAGATAAAATAAATAATAACAGACGTTTCTCTGAGCATCTTTCCCGCTAAAGCAATGAACCTGGGAGAAAACCCAGTTAAGTCTCTAGAGTAGGTGCTGAAGCCTGATGAGCCCAGTTGGAAGTTCATTTTCTGGGCTCAGCCCCACAGATTGTATGTATATTCATGGACCGTATAACTAGCGTATGAAAAGAAATTTCGTATACTTGACCCTGGAGTTAGTGCGCATTAGGGGCACTGACCCCCTGCACAGTCAAAAGCGCGGGTATAAATTTTTACTCCCCCAAAACTTAACCGCTGATAGCCTCCGTTGACAAAGTCGACATGGCCGATTAACCCATATTCGGAATGTCCTATGAATTATATACTTTATTCTTACAATAACGTAAGCTAGAGAAAATAGTAAGAAAACCATAAGGAAAACGCGTTTACAGCACTGCACCGTGTGTCTCAGAAAAAAGTCTGTGTTAGCGGGGGACCCACAGGGGCGTCTAACCCCTCATTCAAGGGGCTTCGGTAAAGGTAAAGCACAGCGTGGGCGGGCCGGGTCGGACGTAATGGCATTTCGTCTGTGTAGGTTCCCACCCCATTTGCACTTGGTTAATGGCTCATGGTGCATTTTTCTTAGCATACTCATAAAAGCCTTATCTATTTAGAAGGCACACATTTCAACCCTCTTTTACATGGAGTCCTTAAGATCATTATAAAATAAATGTAATATTGTTATTTCTAACTCTCTTTTCATTGTAAAAATTGGCACGTAATACAGCCTTCAGTGCATGAAATATATGAATCCTCTTAGATGGCAAAATTTGCTTCAATATATCTTTATGGTGGGATGCTTTTCACCTTATATTCTTTAGTAAAAAAAAATTTAATATATATTAAGTTTTGAAGAAGAGAGAGACAGAGCATAAGGGGGGTTGGGGCTGAGAGAGAGAGAGAGACAGACAGACAGACAGACAGACAGACAGAATCCGAAATGGGCTTCAGGCTCTGAGCTGTCAGCACAGAGCCTGACACGGGGCTCAAACTCAAAAACCACAAGATCATGACCTGAGCCGAAGTTGGATGCGTAACCCGACTCAGCCCCCCAGGCGCCCTGTCACCTTCTTATATTCTTGATCCAAAAATTTGGAAGCCATTTGTCTGATTTCATATAAGCATATTACAGTGCCCTAATAAAGCATTTGTGGATTACTTTTATAGTTAAAGTATAATTAAAATGTGAAACTGTGGCATTGTATGTGAAAAAACATTAACCATAATGGTCATAAAATAAAACGAATTTTGAAGTATTAGTTTACATTCAAAGATCATTCCGAGTGTGTTTCCAACAATAATTTCACAGGTCCGATTGTCTACCCTTTAATCTCAATGGCCAATGAATTCTATAAAAAGTTAATTATTGGATAACCTTCCTTTAAGTACGCATGAAAGAGTTTAATGAAGGATTTGTAATGGTTATGTCTTTATACTGTTTACTTTTTGTTTTTTTTTAAATATGTAATCGATAAATAATCCTGCTTAGCCCATTTATTTCACCAGATAAAGCTAGATTTGATTAATTAATTGCTTAGAAGTGGACATCCATGGCCCTGGGGTTTACATGCAGTCTAAATTGAATTAGCCAATTGACTTTCCCTGTCACTAATCTTTGGGAGGGTCATTTTGGAATTGTATTAACCTTACCATTGTGTTTGTTTTATGTGAGCTTCTCCCTGGAATATTTATCGTATAGTGAAGCATTGCTTCTAATGGGCAAATGAACGGGGATTTGCAAAGACGATATGGTTTCCAATAGTATTTCTGCAGGACAAAAGTGTAGAAATAAAGAATAAATTCAAATAAGGTGAAAAGGATTTCTTTTTCCCTTAATAAAATCCACTTTTGGGAGGGCTCATGTCATCGGGACGTGAATGCTATTTTAAATGAAAAACCAAGTAGAAAAAATACATTTACTTGGGCCAGGCTACTTGGGGCTCATGTCTTATGTATGTGGATAGTTTTCTAAATGAAAAACTCGGTAGAAAAAAATCTATCTCCAGAACATCAAACTCAGATTTCCACTTTTCTATTAATACAAAGATTTTTGGTGGTGAAAATACTTATATTATGCATTTACATAGTTCCAGAATACTGGGGGTGGGAGGGCATTGTGTAGCATTCCAAACACCTTACAGTGATTTTTTTTAAAAAATGGATAATTGAGCTCTAATTTATATATTATCTATTGTTCATGCATGTTCAGAACTCTGAAATCATGATATTTATTTATTTATTTACTTACTTATTTATTAAAAGTTTTTTTATGTTTATTTATTTTTGAGAGACAGAGCGTGAGCCAGGGAGGGTCAGAGAGGGAGGGACACACAGAATCCGAAGCAGCTCCAGGCTCTGAGCTGTCAGCACAGAGCCTGACACAGGGTTCGATCTCATGAAATGTGAGATCATGACCTGAGCCAAAGTTGGACGCCCAACCAACTGAGCCATCCAGGCGCCCCTGAAATTCCCAAAATTTAAACACAACTGTACATGGTTGGCAGTGTCCACCGCAGACTCAGTAAACTTGGTGCATGAGCACAAAACCAGAAGAGAAGAACAGAAGAACAAAAAAACAAAGAGAGCCCCAGAGAAGGAAGAGAAAAACATTTCTTTCTCCAGGACAAAGAGCATTTCTGGAAAATAACTGGCAGAAAACAGATTTAGTCTGAGCGATTTTACTGACAATTGCAATTTGTGGTGTCCGCCACCCCTTCCAGCCCTGTATTCAGTGGAAATGCACTGCCAGGGCGAAAACTTTGGAAGTATTGCAGATTGAGTTAAGCAGAGGCCTGATGATGTTTGCAGAGATGAACAAAATCCTTATGATACGTTTATCGTGCACAAGGGAATCCTTGATATTACGGATTCCAGGTGCACTCAGAGGAACTCTAGTAACAACTTGCAGCATCTAGAACCTTTAAGATACCCTGGATCAATTTGCAACCGTGCGGAAAACGGAAAAGTGTGCAGGAGAACAACCTAAGACTTCAACTGAGTAGGTGTTCTCCATTTGAATGAATCATGCCCTTTAGGTCCGTTTGATTCCTTCATTCCCAGAAATTAATGAAAATGGCTCTTTCCAAGTGTCTTGCTGACTTCACATTTATTTGGCAAAGGCCATTGGTTGAGAACGTTTGATGGGCACATAGGTGCGGTACTCTTTGGAGACGCAGGTATAAATACGATATCCAGGAATCGGTAAAATGAACTTTAAGTTTTTTAATTTTAAAGAAAATGAGCAACACACTGAGAGTCAGAAGGAGACAGACACGAATGTCCTCACAATCTCCGAGAACTTATTTTTACCTTAGAATTTTACATTCAGTCACGCAAGGATAGGTCAACATCAAGAACGGTGACTAACAACATTTACTGCTCACATCTGTTGATGATAAAATTTTACTGAAGCACACACCTTCGTCAAAGTGATAGTTTCTTCCTCAGGGAACCTAACGATTGCTTCTCAAGGTTATCATTTCCTTTAAACAGGGTGGGTGCCCTTGAGTTTTATTTTTAGTCTTATATAAAAATATATAGAGAAACATCTCTCTGTATAGACTATATTTAACTATCTATCTATCTATATTATATAGTTATATAAAACTCTATATTTTATATATATAGAGAGTTATATATAACTCAATATAAACTCTCTCTATAGACTCAATATACCTTATATAGAGACACAACTATTTACAGAATACAGCGACAATGATAGAAATCTAAAACACTTAGAAATTACTTATTTATTCCCACCAGAAATGGAAAAAGACCTGAAGGTCCATAATACTTATCTTTTACATTAAAAAATTTTTTTTAATGTTTTGTTTTATTTTGAGAGATCTTTTTTTTGAGGAAATATCTAGGAATATCTGTCAATTTGGATAGGAAGTACTTCATTTCAATTTAATTATAATCGTAAAAACCGGGAGTAATCTAAGAGATCTTAAAATGCAATGTTGATGTAATGAGTTGTGAAATGTTCTTACCAAATGATACAAAACTAACATAGTTTTGAGACGCCTGGCTGTCTCATTTGATACAGCACACAACTCTTGACCTTACGGTTTCGAGTTTGAGCCCCAATTTGGGCATAGAGGTTATTTCTTAAAAAATGTAAATATTTACCGACACAGAAATATATTGTATGGAAGTAAAAGTGTATAAACCTTGGATGACATACTTACTATATATGAGTTCACCTAGGTTATTCGCATAAAAACACATGAGGAAAAAAAATTTGACTATTGTTATTTCGTTGTGTTTTTATAATGAGTATATATTAGTTCTGTAATACAAAATATAATGAAGATTAAATTAGGGAAAATAAACATATCACAGAAATGCAAAGTATTTTCCAGCTGGGGCACTAGCAACCTACCACATTGACTCACTTTAATGGACCCTAAACTTATTTACAACCTCACACTTAAAACTTGCTATATGAACTTACCTAATCAACTCTGAGATCATAAAGTTTACAGGGGGAACAATTGAATGCCAGATTGAGCCAAGACTAACCTTCCCTGCCCAAGGGGATGTAGAGAGAGAAAAAGGAAAACATGTAGAAAGCTATTTTGAGAGTAAAAAGCAAACCACAGGGCACATATTTTGTTAGAAACGTTACAGAAAAAAATATATCAGAAGGAAGAAAATCTCCCACCACCTGGCATAAAATGCCATATGCTATATTTTCAGAAAAATAACTGTAAAAATTTAATGATGTGAACAATGAATCAAACTTTTATACAGTCAATAAGAAGTTTCGTGCTTTGCTATTTGAAATTTAAAATATTACTTAAGAAACATTGCACATTTATATGAATATATGTGGATTCCAAAAAACTAGCTAAATAATTTGTAGCAAGGATAAACAAGTAGAGGAACGGTATAAAATACTAAAGTGAACATGATGATTTTTGTTTGTTTACATACTAAATCTGACCATCTCCTTTGGAATAGGGTATGTAAATTTTACAAACATATAGTGTCGACATATTGTCTCCATAAATATGCGAGTTTAAAAAAATTTTTAAATGGGCAGATGACCTGAACAGACACTTCTCCACAGAGGACATCCAGATGGCCTACAGGCACATGAAACGATGCTCAACATCACTCATCATCAGGGAAACACAAATCAAAACCCCACTGAGATACCACCTCACACCAGTCAGAGTGGCTAAAAGGAACAAATCATGAGACTACAGATGCTGGCGAGGGTGTGGAGAGACGGGTACCCTCCTGCGCTGTCGGTGGGAATGTAAACTGGTGCAGCCGCTCTGGAAAACAGTGTGGAGCCTCCTCAAAAAGCTATCAGTAGAACTCCCCTATGACCCAGCAGTAGCATTTCTGGGGATTTACCCAGGGATACAGAAGTGCTGATGCATAGGGGCACATGTACCCCAATGTTCATAGCGGCAATGTCAACAATAGCCAAAACATGGAAGGAGCCTAAATGTCCATCACCTGATGAGTGGATCAAGAAGATGTGGTATATATACACAATGGAGTACTACATGGCAATGAGAAAGAATGACATCTGGCCATTTGTAGGAACGTGGATGGACCTTGAGGGTGTCATGCTAAGCGAAATAAGTCAGGCAGAGAAGGATAGATACCATATGTTTGCACTCATAGGCCTAACAGGAGAAGAGGAGAAACCTAATGGAGGACCAGGGGGAGGGGAAGAGGGAAAGAGAGTTGGGGAGAGAGAGGGACGCAAAACTTGAGAGACTATTGAATACTGAAAGTGAACTGAAGGTTGGAGGGGAAGGGGGAGGGGGGAAAAGAGGTGGTGGTGATGGAGGAGGGCACTTGTGGGGAAGAGCACTGGGTGTTGTATGGAAACCAACTTGACAATAAACAATTATAAATTAAAAAAAAATTTAAATTAAAAAATTTTAAGTAAACTCTATACGCAGTGTGGGGTTGAACTCACAACCCCAAGATTAAGACTCGCACGGTCCACCGACCAAGACAATCCATCCTATATGTGATTTAAAAATCAAGGTGCATAAGAAAATAATGTGGGAATCCTCTAAAACAAAAGGGAAGATTTCTCCCCAACAAGTTCTTCATGCCTGTTGGAAGGTCTTGCTGTAATACGTTTCAACATTTGAAGGAAAGAAGAAAACGCCATAGATTAGTAATTTGGTGAACACATCAATGGACAGCCTCTTGTTAGTCAGAAGTTCATAAAGATTAGTAGGTTTCTCATTACAAGCTAATGAGAGGCAGCCAACATAGGAGCAAACTCAGGAATACTAGTAAAACGATGTCACGATTTTTAGAAAGCAGTACTTTCCGTGCGTTGAAATCCATGATGAAGTCAAATTCCCGGGTCCACGTGACCGTGGCCCATTTTGCTTTGGGATCGTAAGTGAAAATTATAGATCATATACCATGATTTCAGAAGAAAACTTTTCGCCTAATGTGCATTCATCTTATTCTGCCAGCCCACATATTTACATTCTGTTTAATTTTTAAAACATGAATGCATTGACTAATTTGTAGTGGGCCAAAGAATCTTTTGTTCATTCTGAGCTTTAACGTCTCTATTTAAATATTTATTATGCAAAGATGTCAAATCTCTTCAAATTTATCTGTGGATTCAAAATCAAACTTAAAGCAGGGTTTCTGTAAAACTTGATGTCAATGAAAAACTGTAATGGAAATGACAAGTACTGTGAAGGGAAGGCATTTTCATAAATAAGAAATAGGAGACTTTACAGCGTTTGGGGATTGGTACAGTATTTCTGCGGTGTGTCATCAATGCAGACAGAGACACAGGGATCGTGGGAGATAACGGTGCATTGAGGAAGAGAAGCAGAGACATATTCTCAGTCACTGAATGACATAGAGAGGAACAGAGAATCTCACCATACTGTTACCTCCCCAGTATTCGTGCAGACCTGGCATTCTAAAAATGTTTGTTCTATTTCTTTTTGAGAGAGAGAAAGAAGCCTGATTGTACTCTGACAGTTTCCCACTAATAATCATGGGAAGGAAACGGGCGCTTCTGGCATAAAATCTCCCTGGAGCCCCCTGTCCCCCTCAGCCTACCGTGTTTATATATATTTTCCGTGTTTTCGCATTTTTGCTTTTTTTGTTAATAAAACAATGGACCTGATTTACAGGAATGTATGGTAACAGTGTGTTAAGTTTGGGTTATAATTTGTTCTTTGTAGGATTTCAAAGGTTTTCTCTACTGTGCATGATAACTTTTAAGGTACAAAACAGAACCGCAAATTTGTTAATCTCATTTGAGGAAAGAGCATTTGAGGAATTTATTCATCTAATTTGCAGAAAGCGTATTTCATGGAGAGTAATGTTACATGAAAAGAAGCACTTTCTTTTCTTAACAAACTGTCCAATTGAATTTCAAATTTAATTATTATACTTGTTATTCTTTAAGAAAATGTATTCTGTCCCATTGGATGAAGTAATGAAAAAAGGGCAGAATTTCTTGATAAGTAAGTGTATATATACATATTGAAATACCTGACAGATATTTTGCCATTTTATTTACCATAATGATGGTAATTACATACACAACAAGTATATTGCAAGAGATTTGTTGAGCTATAACTAGATCTATAAGTAGTATTAACTATAAGTAGATATCAATTGTCTATGTTCATTTATTACATAAATATGTTAAAATTAAACTTCAAATCATGGGTTAAATGCCGAATGGAGGCAGTTATGAAGAGTACTAGAGGTCTGGAAACATGATTAAAGAAATTATACCAAATTCCACAAAAGGAGCTAAGGATCTACCAACATACAGGAAAAATTAAGAAATGGTCTTACACATTATTTTTGAGAGAGAGAGAGAGAGAGAGAGGCAGAGAAAGATGGAGACACAGATTCTGAGGCAGTTCCAGGCTCTGAGCTGTCAGCACAGAGCCCAATGCTGGGCTTGAACCCACGAACCTGAGATCATGACCTGAGCCAAAGTCGGCCGCTTAACCAACTGAGCCACCAAGGTGCCCCTGCAAGCAGAGATTTCTTAACTCTGTGAATTAGGTCACAAACCAAACGAGTTTCAATAAACACTGAGGACAAGTCTTCTACAAACGTATTTTCTAAGAAAAAAACAGCATTGATTACAAACAAACATAAATTAGAATGAAATACGGACTAAACCTCTGCCTGGAATTTCAAAACACACTGGCAAAATAAAATGAATCACATAAAGACATTAAAATGGAAATTTAAGAATCTACAGAAATGAACAGTAATTGTAAGAGTTGCCATGGGGAGGCAGCTTGAGCGGCCACTTTGCGGTGGAAGCTGCGAGCACTGACACCCCCACCTGCAGACCTGGGATGACCCGAGCCATCTGAAAAGCACCAGCGGCCGTTTTATTGCAGGCCAGACAACAGATCCAGGCGCCACCAGGACTGACGACCCCCACTCTCCATCTGGACTGTCTCAAACTGGAATGCCTCACCATGGGATTCCAGCGTCCCCTCCCCACCGAAGCGGACAGCCAATTGAATCCTGCCACCGTCCAAAGAGGACCCTAAGTGGCGATCAGTCCACCTGAGCTCAAACCCAGAACTCCTGCACCCATAAAACACCCTGCTCTCCCATATCAGGCGCGACTTCCCTGACTCCCGCTCCAGAGTCACGGAGCCTCGCCCGGGGAATTGCAGATCCCAATAAAGGCCTTCTTGGCTCCATAACGTGGTCTCTCTCTTTCCTCTGGCCTCTGCCTCCATCTATTAAACCTTACAGTAATAAAACTGCACTAAATCTTATTTCATGTACTTTGAGAAGAAATCATGACATTCAGGAAAATAACAAATCAGAAAGGCTGAAAATCAGTTACCTTATGCACAATTTAAGCCGTTGGAAAAGATGAGAGAAAGGTATCCAGATAAAAGTATGCAACAAACATTCAGAGCCTAACTTAATAAAACAAATAATTTTGGGGCTAATATTTAAACTGAGAATTTCCAAAGGCTCTGAGATATATTTTAAATATAGGAGAATGATCAAATACATACATCATAATGTACACATATTATCTCTATGGTGTATAACATTAAATAACATATAATCTATAATATATGATAGAATGTAAAGCATCGACAAGATTAAGAACGCCATGCAAACATGGTCAGATGTTAACAAATCTACTGTACAGACTGTGGACATGGGAGCTAAATACTCATTTCCCGTGACAACATTTGACTAAAATGTACAAAATTCTTAGGATGCAAGATACTGTCTTATGAATAAAGCAAAATAAATCGTTTGGCTGTATTGGCCTGACGTTTGCTAGGAGACAACTTCTCCATGGAAATAATCAACGGTGAGATTTTTCTAGGGTGTCCCTTCCTGTAACTGACCCTTCACTACCCATCACAGAGGAGCAGCAGACTTTCCCTGGACGGGACTTCCCGGCTCAGTGGCCTGAAGATGAGGGTTTATCACAAGAGGCTCTTAAGTACAGAGAACAAACAGGGTGGATGGGGTGGGCATGGAGGAGGGCGCCGGATATGGAAAGCGATTTGACAATAAATTATGTTCATAAAAAATAAAGTATAAAAAAAGAAAAACATCAGAAATATAAACATAAAAGAAACTCAGAATAGAAAAAAGAAGTTTATGTCATAGGCACCTTCAAATATTTGAAGCAATCTTGCTTCGCCTTTTTTTTTTTTTCTGGAAAACAGCATTCGCCTGATTTTGGCCTCCTGGCGTTACAAAGCGGAGGGGAGAGAACGGTGAGCACACACCCGTGATTCGTAAGGCTGTGTTTGGTCCCAAGGCCACTTTTTGGAACCCAGCTCCTCAGAGCCTTGGAATTTCCTGTGCTGGAGACCAATCAAGGTGTCTTTTGTTAAGTTAACGAGGTGACCTTGGGCTGGGGGCTGGTCGTCATGACAACCAAGGCCGCGCTCCGTGGGTTCTAACTTCCAGCCCTCCCCCACTGACCTCTGCGGAAGGGGAGGGGCCGGAGGTTGAGGGGTGGACCCCACCTCGGACTCAGTCCCTCCTTGGGACGGGGCGAGGGGGTCCAGACGGCTTCCTGGCTGCTGGCCGCGTGCAAGATTGGGGAGAGGGGCGCACCTGCCGAGGCCGCAGGTGGTCTGCGCCCTACCCCACAGCTGGCCCCGCGCGTCCTGCTCTGGCCGGTCCTGAGTCCTCCCCTCGGAGCCTCCACCTTGACCTGGTGAGTACCGTGCTTCTCAGAGTCCTGCACCCACTCCAGCACCTTAATGCACCCGACTGGGGGTCCTGGGAAGCTCCAGTCTGTAGCTAGGGGCGTCGGAGACAGTGGCCTACCTGGATTTGGGATTGGCTTGTAGGGCTGAGGCCTGAACTGTGGGACCACACGTGAAGTCTGTGTAGACGTGCTAGAATTGAGTTGAATCCGTGGTGGGGGTGCAAACCCGCACCCCGCACTGGAATTGGTGACCTGGACCTCTTCCTCTCTCCTTGAAGCTGCTTCCCTCCTCCCTCCTTGTCCTTAGCCCCCAGAACCAGAGCGTTCCAACATTGGTTTTTTATTTGTTTTACAACTTCTTGGTTTCTCCGAAGTTTACTTCGAAGGCGGTGGTGGGGAATTGGATTTTAAAATAAAATTTGTGCTTAATGATCATGACAAGGCTGCCTCCGAATGCCAGGGATAAACTGTGTGGATTGGCAGCTGGCTCTCGGTGGCCAGGGTCTCTGTCTGCTCATTGTTACTTGTGGCAAAATTACATTTCATTCTGTGCACCAGTTTCAAAGTTAATGAAGGGAACGAGAGCCCCCGGATTGAAATGGAAAAGGTATAAACGGTGACGCATCAGGAGTGGCTGGGCGCTCGGATTCAATCTCGGAGCACTTCAACAATTTACCTGAGATTCGATAACTCTTTACGGGAAAGAAAATGTTCGAATGCACTAAGATGTGGAATTAAAAAAAAATGTTAAATCCTGCATTTCACTCTTGCACCATCTTAATGAGAAACCGTGATTGGCTTTGTATTTGTATGTAGAATGTGTATGTTAACCAATTTAACGTCTTGCCGTTATTGATACATAAATATCGCATAACATGATGCATTTAAGCATATTAGTAGGTTCACGTATTGATACGTTGATTAATAGATTTATGCTTGGGCCACGTGCTTGCCTTATTCTCCGTATTGTAGAAGTGATTGCAAATAAATGACAAGTCAGCTTAGCAAGGAGAGAATCTGTGCGAAGATGATTCACAGTTCAGTATTCATATTTGGAAACCTTTGTCATCGGTACGTTTAAATCTAAGACAAGGTAAAAAAAAATAAAAGACCATCCACTCTTGGACTTCTACCAGAAATTCATGAAAATCTGACTGTGGGGGCCACATGAACTGACCTCTAGGTTGCTTCAGTTTATTTTTGTTGTGGATAGCTCTGTTCTGTACTCTCCTTAATGACTTATTTTGTATTTACTTGGCTCTGTTTTTAATGTTTATGTAGCCAGCAGTTTACTTGACTCTTAGACAAGAAGAGGTGAGGAAATCACAGCTTACAAGAAGTCTCGGAATATTTTTGTCTTAATAATTTTGTCCTCTAGTTGAATTTCTTAAAGACCCTGAGAGGAGGAATTTGGCTTGAGTTAGCATTTTGGAACCGAGCCATCCCTAGGTCAAGGACTGGGTTCAGTTTTCAACCTTGTATAAGGATCAGGGTGCAAAATCTCTAAATCGATGAACTGCCATTGGCATTTTGGGCAAATCCTCCCCTTATTTAAATCTCAGAGAGCCATGGTGACTGTAAACCAGGAATCTAGGCACAAAGTAAGGACTAGAAAATCGAGGCTAGACCATCGGGGTATAAGTAACAGACGGTAGGAAGCATGCATTACTTTTTAGGTAGGAAATACTATATAGCAATTGATAGTTTTGAAACAGTCTATAGGGGCGCCTGGGTGGCTCAGTCAGTTAAGGATCCGACTTCGGCTCAGGTCGTGATCTCGTGGTTCGGAGGTTCGAGCCCTGCGTCAGGCTCTGTCTGAGCTGACAGCTCAGAGCCTGGAGTCTGCTTTTGATTCTGTGTCTCCTTCTCTCTCTGCCCCTCCCCCACTCATGGTCTGTCTCTCTCTGTCTCAAAAATAAATAAACTATATAAAAAATTAAAAGAAAAAGAAACAGTCTAGCTTTAGAAAAATGTGGAACTAGAGACAGAGCATTACGTAGTTTTGAGAAGTTGACCAATGTGTCACTATAAACAGAAATAACAAAATTACGAATACTAACTTGGGCAATTTTTTAAAAATATTTTTTACAGCTTCTTAATTTGTTTTGAGAGAGTGAGAGAGAGTGGGAATGAGCCAGGGAGAGGCAGAGAGAGGGAGAGAGAGAATCCCAAGGAGGCTCCACACTGTCAATGCAGATCCCGACACAGGGCTTGAACTCACAAACCTGAGCCAAAGTCGGTTCCTTAAATGACTGAGCCACCCAGGTGCCCCGTAAAATCCAGTATTATTTTTGTAGTGAGGTATAACTAAAGTATACAATTATTAGTTTCACGTGTACGTCATCATTATTTTTATTATTTAACTTTTTTAATGTTTGTTTATTTTTGAGAGAGACAGAGAGTGTGAGAGGAGGGGCAGAAAGAGGGAGACACAGAACCTGAAGTAGCTCCAGGCTCTGAGCTGTCAGCACAGAGCCGGACGCAGGGCTTGAACCCACGGACTGTGAGATCATGACCTGAGCCAAAGTCAGAAGCTCAACCGACTGAACCACCCAGGCACCCCTAACTTGAGCAATTTAATTTAATTTATTTTATTTTTAATGTTTTTTAAAAATTTTATTTTGAGAGAGAGGGAGACAGAGAGTGAGTGGGTGAGGGGCAGAGAGAGTGGGAGACACAGAATCTGAAGCAGGCTCCAGGCTCTGAGCTGTCAGCACAGAGCCCGACGCGGGGCTCGAACTCATGGACCATGAGATCATGACCTGAGCCGAAGTCAGAAGGTCAACCGACTGAGCCACCCAGATGCCCCTAACTTGAGCAATTTTAGTGAAATTATTTTGAGTTCTCTAAAATTGATGGATCAACTATGCAGAAAAATGGGGAATGTGTAATGACCTCTTCAGTATGCATGAGTCACTTCACCACTTGGAAGGAACGTAAAGATCTTTCTCTCTCTTCCTTTGCAGCGATAGCTCAGTATCATGAGATCTCTAAACAGGATGCTCTGTGTTTTTCTCTTAAGTCTTCTCTGTCCAAACTCTTCACAGCTTAAAAATAACTTTTTTTAATGTTTATTTATTTTTGAAAGAGAGAGAGACAGAGAGACAGAGCAGGGAAAGGGCAGAGAGAGAGAGGGAGGCACAGAACCGGAAGCAGGCTCCAGGCTCTGAGCTAGCTGTCAGCACAGAGCCCGATGTGGGGCTCAAACCCACCAACCGCAAGATCATGAGCTGAGCCGGAGTCGGATGTGTAACCAACTAAGCCACCCAGGCGCCCGTCTCTTTGGCTTTTAAAGAAAAGGTCTGTGGGTCCGTGATGGTAGATCCATGTCTTCACACATGTGTCCAAACTCACCACATACACAACACTGAGCGTTAGTCTTCAAGTCACCTGTGGACCTGGGTGACGACGGAGTGTTGATGGAGGTTCATCACTTGTCTCTCTGCTGGGGCTGTTGACCATGGAGGGGACTGTGCAGGAGTGCAAGCAGTGGGTGGGAGGGGGGAGGGAAATCCCTTTACCGCCCCCTCCATTTTGCCATGAAGCTAAAACTGCTCTAAACGATCAAGTGTACTCTTTTAAAGAAAAAACGGAAAAACGAAGGTAGTGTTCCTCCAAGCAACAGATGGCAAGCAAAGTGGATTTTGATCCATTCTATTGTGTTACTTGAAATCTATACTCGGTCTGCACTGATAGGAATAGACTGTGGCTTAGTTACTATTCCAGGAGGCGCAGAGCCCCAGTCAGCATGCCTACACACCACGACCTGAATATAAATGGAAATCCTTCTGTGTCTTCCAAAAAGTCCTCTCAAAATAGCTCTCTCTCAGCCCTCGAGACCCTCATCTTGCACGTGGGGCCCCGGCAGACTCGCTTTTTCCTCAAGGTGCCGTCTTTGGGATGCCCTGTTCCTGCCAATCGAAGGTCTTGATCAAGGATAGCATCTTTGCTTTGATCGTTTCTCCATTCCCGGTCTTAGAGAAGAATGCGGGCTTTTGGGCAAAGGTCCTTCTTTGGTCCTACTGATGATGTTGGATTAAGGCAACCTGGTCTGTATCACCTAAGGCTCAGCTACTCCCTTTCCTCTCTGTCTCGGTCAAGTGGCTGTTTCGCCCTCTGACAGTAGCATAGCCCAGAGGATTCAAGTTTGAATTCAGTGCTTCAGTGAATTCATCCTCATGCTGGATGATTTTGTCTTCTCTCCTAGACATGGCGGAAGCAGACCGCACAAGGTAACCTTTGCCCAACATGCACCCTTTTCATCTTTGCCCCTAAGTGTGTGTGTCATCGTGCAGATGTAATGATGCATACAACATTTCTGTTCTGTTGATCAAGTTAAGCACAGACGACTTTGCTCCTAATGCCGTGTCGACCTGGGCCCGTGGATGGGCAGTTGACTTTGTGGTTGGAGAGAAGGTTACAGGGATTGTTTAAACATTCGGACCACTAACGAGCCATTCCGAAAAAGGAAAATGATCCTCATAATGATAATGACCTCCAGTTTTATTATAGCTTACATCCAGAAGGATCATAAAGGGCCAACAACACCACTACAAATGACTATGAGCGTCGTTTCCCGTCCAGCTAAAGTGTGTCAGGTGTGTAACTGAGCAGAGCAAGATTAGTCCACAATCTGGGTGGGGAACTGAAGGATCACCATTCAATGCACAAATGGCTGGAATGCATGAGGTCAGTTTGCAAGCTGGGGCTGGTGCACGGATTTAAGCGTGAGATTCCCCTCCCCCCCAAGTATTAGGAAACTGAGATGGGGAACACATGTCGTCCTCCAGAAATGAGACCTGAAAATCACAAAAGAACATGAAAACATGAAGTCGTATTCAATGCAGTGGACGATCTCATTTCAATCTGGAACTAGACTCAGGGTATTAACTTGCGGGAACTTTTTGTGGCCACCACAGGGAAGACATGGCGCATGTCCGTGGTTCCATTGCTTAAGCGAGCAGACATTTGCCACCTGATCCTACAAATTATTCAAAGAAAATCCCAAGAGCTCATAATACTTCCTGATAACAGAGCCTTCATGTTGCGTAATTAAATACGCTTTGCAGAGTCAAATTATGGATTCATTGATGGAGAATTTTCAGTTTCTTGATTTTTTTTTTCTCTTTGCTGATTTAAAATATTTGCAAGTTTTATTAGCTTAGGTCAGTTTGTTAGTAAAAATGTTTCCTATATACTTAAGTATGGAAGACAACACTTAACCAGACAGTGTCAGAATATTTGCTTGTCAGGACGAGAAAACAATAGATTTTAATTCTCAATACTCTTTGGTAAGATCTGTATGATTTATTTGAAAATTGCAGCCCGCCGGGGTGGTTCAGTCGGTTAAGCATCTGACTCTTGATTTCGGCTCAGGTCATGATGTCACAGTTTCTGGTTCGAGCCCTGTGTTGGGCTCTGTGCTGACAGCATGCAGCCTGCTAGAGATTCTGTGTCTCTATCTCTCTCTCTCTCTCCCCCTTCCCAATTGCTCTCTCTTTCAAAATAAATAAATAAACAACAAAAAAATTTTTAAATGTCCACCCAGTACTGATGCAATAATAGAAAACATGGATCACCAGAAAGGTAAAAAAAAAAAAAAAAAAGAAAACCAATTTTAGAAGTTGCTCATAGCCTATGAGCAGAACAGAATCTGGCCACGTTCATTTGGACAAGGACACGGTGTAGTGGGGTCCTGCCTTCACCCCTCTTCCTCCAGCCCTGATCTCTGTGTAACTCTGGTGCAGTTATTGAAATGGAGACATTTACTTTGGGGGCGCCTGGGTGGCTCAGTCCGTTAAGCATCCAACTTTGACCCAGGTCATGATCTCATGGTTTGTGGGTTCGAGCCCTGCGTCGGGCTCTGTGCAGACAGCTCAGAGCCTGGAGCCTGCTTCTGATTCTGTGTTTCCCTCTTTCTCTCTTCCTGCTCTTGCTCTGTCTCTCTCTCTCTCAAAAATATAGTTTAAAAAACATTTAAACAAAAAAGAAAGTAAGTTTGGCGCATTGCTGTAAGTCCAAACGTAATTCAAATGCCGTTTTCTTTATGTATTTTTTCTCCCGGTCCAGGATCCCGTGTGCATTCCCACATTACATCTTGGCCACGGCTGCTTACTCTCCTGCGTGGGGAAGGCCCTCCATGTCTCCTGATCTCTCGGGACCCGAACACGTGAAGAATAACGGTAAGTGTTTCCTTGAATCTCTCTCGATATGCGCCTGTTCGAGGTTTAGTTGGAAGAACACAGTTGTCAAACAGAAGGACCTTCTGGTATCAGAAGATCATAGAAATGAGGGACCAATGGACAGGAGCACTAAATTGTAACCCATAGGGTGACCTGAAATTCCGTGGAGTTCATGCAGCTATAGGCTATAATTCTGTGACTACATGGGTAACAAGAGAGACCCCTATCTCAGAGAGGAATGTCTATTGATGCGTCTGGGAATATAAAGTCCCCACTAGGCAAATACCACAGAATCATTGTTGTCGCCACTATCCGCCGGTGCACGCTGAAATTCTTGGCCACGGGTTTGAGGAAAAAGACCGTATTTCCATGGACTCCAACGATCTCCCACAGAAAGGCAGTAATTGCAGAGGGGTACATGATCCCGTTCGCCCCACCACAGACCATGACTCATCAGGTAAGGAGAGGCCCTGAGCGCGTCTGATGTCACAGAAACAGTGTGCATCCGCGGGAGGACCTTTGGCCTGCTCTGGGCGTGTGACGTGCTCACGACACACGTAGGAAGCACAACACAGGCAGGGGGTTGGCTGCCCTTCGAGCAGGACTGTGCTGCGGAGACGTGAGAAGCGTTCTCCTGTGCGTATGGAATTCAGGGACCGGCCGGTGGCATGTTCTGTAGGATTAAGATGCAATCCTTGGCCGTTCGCCCTCAGGGTTGTGTGCCGTGGCCGTGTGTCTGTGGTCAGAGTCGAATCAGCCCCCTGTGGACTGAAGACCTTGACAGGAGCGTGGGGCGGAGAGCCAGGGGCTTCGTCCAGGAAACAGCACTTTTTCCTTCCTTCCTGCTCTTCGTCACCGTCCTTGATTTAGATACAACCGCGTGTACATTTCTCCTTGAACTATGTGGTGTGCGTATGCAGGTGTGTAAGGCTTTCTGACACTCGGAAGAAAAAAAAAAGCATGTTGTAGGTTGCCTGGTACATTTATCTCTTTTTTTTCCCCCTGTTTTTTATTAATTTTTGAAAGACAGAGAGAGACAGTGTGAGCAGGGGAGGGTGAGAGAGAGAGAGAGGGAGACACAGAATCTGAAGCAGCTCCAGGCTCTGAGCTGTCAGCACAGAGCCCGAATGCAGGGCTCGAACCCACGAACCGTGAGATCATGACCTGAGCTGAAGCCGGACCCTTAACTGACTGAGCCCCCCAGGGGCCCATATCTGTTGAGCCCCATTTGAAGCAACCAGCCTTCCCCTCCCCAGAGGTCAATCTAGAAAGCGACTGTTTTACGTGCATTTTCATGTGGGCTGGACGCCTCTGAAGCGGTCCAAGCTGTCTTAGAAATAATTCACATTGTCTCCCGCCATGGTCGCTGTTTGTTCTTTCTGCCAAGTTTGCTCTAAATGCGGCTTCCGGTTGCTCTGTCGTCAAATATCGATGGAGTGTCTGCGATGCTCTGATTGTTGGAGGAGCAGATCAGACTCTGCCACCGTGGAGCAGAGCGGAGCGTGACCCTGCCACCCGGCCGCTGTGGACATGCTGCCCTTCACTCCTGGGCAGGACAGGGCTGGATACACCCATGGGATCGGAATGGACGGCACAAACGCACCCCAACGGGGCTGTGACGTGCTCGGGCGGTGTGCCTCCTTTGAAGCAACTGAGCTCGAAGTAGGATTTGTCCTCTACGTTCCACTAAAGTATGGACATGAGTCTGCGCTTCCAACACCTTTTGAGATGATGGCCAGGCAACAGGGAGAAGGTAGGACATGCTCACCCCCCCGACCCCACCACCCCGCCACCAGGCTCATTTGTCCAAAGGTTCACTTGCAAATACAGAGTCCCAACCAGTGACCATGACTTACCCATCTCCTCCATCAGCAGCCTGTCCTTAGAGGGAGGCGGGGAGTAGGTGAGCCAACACCAAACGCATTCAGTGGTTGCAGTGAAATGGAGCGCACCCTTGGGGCCCCGTGCCCTGAGGGCCTTGGGCGCCATTGGAGGGGAAAGGTCACATATGGTGCCTGATGTACCCGCTGTCTTTCAGCCTTCCCACCAGATCTGTTGGCAGCTTGCTGCGAGGATCTGTTTAAGAAAATTGTACCTCCAGGAAGTCCTTATATTTTATTGTGTACTTACATTGCTTTTTTAAATATTTTTTTAATGCTTATTTATTTTTGAGAGAGAAAGACAGCGTGAGCAGCATAGGGGCAGAGAGACAGGGAGACACAGAATCTGAAGCAGGCTCCAGGCTCCAAGCTGTCAAGCCTGATGCGGGGCTCAAACTCACAGACCGTGAGATCGTGACCTGAGCTGAAGTCCGCCGTTTAACTGACTGAGCCACCCTGACGCCCCAAAAGGAATCATCATTTTAAGTCTGAACAACACAGCATTAAAAAAAGCAGTTCTTTTATCTTGCTGGGATTTTCTGATGTATTTTTATTTTTATTTATTTTTTTATTTCTTATGATTTTAATTTATTTTTTGAGAGACAGAGAGAGACAGCGTGAGCAGGGGACGGTCAGAGAGAGAGGGAGACACAGAATGCGAAGCAGACTCCGGACTCTGAGCTACTTGTCAGCACAGAGCCCGATGCGGGGCTCGAACCCACAAACTGTGAGATCATGTCCTGAGCCGAAGCCGGACGCTCAACCGACTGAGCCCCCAAGGGCACCCCTTGATGTATTTTTAAGTAATATTCATGGATCCAACACGGGGCCCAAACATATGACATGAGATCAAGAGTTGCATGTTCTATGCACTGAGTCAGCCAGGAACCCCAGCTCGACATTTTATTAAATAATTCTCCTAAGCATAAACATATCCATCGTAACTTTAAGAAATTGTGCGATTTAAAAATCTATAAATAATATATGCTGGTATGCATTCACTTCTCTAACATTATTATTTGCTTCTGACAAATATTCATGTGAGTTCATGTAGAGACAGTTTGTATTTTATTAAACATGCCTTCACTGCTGTGCACTGTAGGAATAGGTCACACAGCATACCTCCGTCTATTGATGGGCATTTTGGTCCTTTTCAGGGTTTTATTTTTGTTTGTGGGCTTTTTTTTTTTTTCATTTATCTTATTTTATTTCATCTGTGTATTTATTTATTTTTATTTTATTTTATTTTTTGGGGAGAGAGAGAGATAGAGTGTAAGCAGGGGAGGGTCAGAAAGAGAGAGGGAGCCACAGAGTCTGAAGCAGCTCCAGACTCTGAGCTGTCAGCACAGAGTCCAATGCAGGGCTCGAACCCACGAACTGCGAGATCATGACCTGGGCCGAAGCCGGATACTCACCCGATGAGCCACCCAGGCACCCCATATATATGTATCTCATATTCTCTTAAATACTTTAGCTGTTACTAAATCCCTCTTAAATCATACAATACAGAATAATTATGACCCAAGATATTGCCTCTTTACCTCCTTCACTCCCCATTAAGTGGAGTAATTTGGATTTAATGATTTACAAGAGGCCACGATTTGCTTTTTTTTTTTTTTTTTTAATGTTTTATTTGTTTTTGAGAGAGAGACAGCATGAGCAGGGGAGGGTCCGAGAGAAAGAGAGACAAAATCTGAAGCAGCTCCAGGCTCTGAGCTGTCAGCACAGAGCCCGACATGGGGCTCAAACCCAGGAACGTGTGATCATGACGTGAGCCGATGTCACCTGCTTAATCGACTGAGCCCCCCAGGCGCCCTGCAATTGTTTTACTTTTTTCATGCAAGTCTAGGGCAGGCATCCTGTGTCCCTTCCTCCATGCACACATCCACGACAGAATCCGAAGGAATACCTTACGAGAGACGCACGGGATTAACAGATCACACTCACTTTCAGCCTCATAGATGAAGGCAACGTTTTCTTTCCGTTGTTAAAAACACCCCCTCCCATCAGAAGTGGCTGCGGATTCTCACCCGCCCCATGGCTTGCCATTGTCAGGTTTTTGGAAACGTTAGTTCCTGACAGACCAACACTTAAGCAATCAAATTCACGTTTAGT
This sequence comes from Suricata suricatta, assembly GCF_006229205.1. Lineage (NCBI taxonomy): Eukaryota > Metazoa > Chordata > Mammalia > Carnivora > Herpestidae > Suricata > Suricata suricatta. The sequence continues at coordinate 2,160,076 of NC_043717.1, read as the reverse complement.
TTGCAATTTTGTCATTTAGCACTAACTTTGAGGATCTTGTCCCAGAGATGTCCCTGCAGACCCCCCAGAGCCTGCGGAAGCTGGAGAGCGCCTTCCGGGAGGCCAGGAGGGACATGGGGTGACAGTCCTAACAAGAGATAAAGAGATAAGAGCAACGATAGATAAATAGATGCATTGGTAAGATCAGGGATAGATAAGATAGGTAGGTAGGTAGATAGAATCATGAATAGTTAGTTACATAGGTGAAAAGATAGATACACAGGAAGATATGGTGGGTAGATAGATGATAGGTAGATAGATAGATGGATACATAGATAGATACATAGATACATAGATATAGGGATGGATGGAGATAGATAGATAGGAACAGTGATAGATAGATACATAGGTAGGTGGATAGATAGATAGATAGATAGATAGATGATAGATATGATGGATGGATAGACAGATCGATAATGTAAGAATGGATAGATAGACAGATAATACAAAAATGGATGGATAGATATACATGATGGATGGGTAGATACACAGATAAATATATAATGGGTAATGAATGCTTGGATGAATAGATAAATAATACAAGAATGGATAGAAAGATGATGGATGGATGGATGGATGGATGTTGGGCAGATAGATATGATGGGTGGATAGAGGATAGATACATAGATAATATAAAAATGGATAGATAGGTGATGCATGGATTATGCATAGATAGATATAAGAATGGATGGAGGTAGATAGGACCAATAATAGATAGATAGACAGATGAATGGATTGTGATAGATGTGATTGATAGATACATTGATGATAGGTAAGTAGATATAGATAGATAGATACAGGAATGGATGGAGAGATAGATAGGATCGATGATAGATACATACATAGATAAGACCAATGATAGATAGATAGATAGGTAGTTGATAGATATGATGGGTAGATAGACCCATACATGATAGGTAGTTAGGTAGCGGGGTAGATAGGAATAGATAAATGACAGACACATGCATACATACAACAGATGTGATGTATAAGACATATGACGGATGATAGATGATACATAAACAGTAGAGGTGGATTGACATGATGGATACACGATACAGAGGCATAGATTTTTATAATCGTTCACCATATAGGTAGACATAAAATTATGTAGTTCTGTGTATATAAAAGCTGGAATTGAGGTGTATGGATATATAATAACGTGTAGCTAATGTAGAGAACATGTGTGCATGTGACCATGTGTATCAGTTACATATTTCATGCACATACACACGTGTATATAGGTGCGCCCAAGTACATAGACACACGTTTTCAAACCCCTCCGCCCCACTGTTTGCAAATCTGTCTCTCCAGCCTGCAGTTTTGTAGGGAGATCTAGACCCGTGTTTACAAGAACCCGGGACATACACATTTGGTTTTTGCATAAATATCTTGACTTCATTTTGCCCAGAGTGAAGCCACACTTAGAGGAAGGGTCATGTGAATTATCCAAATCTTTTAACGCCACTCTGTCCATATTTTTCAGTGTGTGCTGGTGTCCGGCAGGCATCAGCATCCGCCCACCAGGAACTAGGGAACGCCTCATTTCTTTCTCCCTAAATATGGCTTTGCTTGACCTTTGTCTCTTCAAGTGCCTCGGGCAGGCGACTTGTCATAAGGACACCCTACGAACATTTGTGGAAAGAATGGACATGATTTCACTAACTCAACAGTAGGTACGCCACCCTTCAAGGGATTTTTTAAATTTCTCATCATTAAGCTGGTGGCGTTAATTTATGTAAATACAAGATTATTTTTATAGTTGGAGGTGACTAAGTTGAGGATGATTTACTTTTATTTAGGAAATCCTTACGATATGGTACATGTCCCCCTATAATTGTAACTATTCCCTTCCACCCACAAATAAGTCCCAGAATGAATGATAATTATAGAGCCAACTATTTATCCTTCAAAAGGAAGACTTTTTGTGCATTGTGCCGAGAATTATCAGTATGGTGGAAGGGATTAGAAAGAGTGCAAAAGTAGGACCACGTCTAGAATCTCACGTGTAACCTTGAACTTTAAAAATGCCGTAGAAACGATTTGATACAGATTATAAATTGCATCTCTTTACTAGAAGTCCTGTACTCGGCAACATGTACTTAGTCTAATGTAGCCTTATTTTCCCTTCAGGGTGTAATTTTGTGATTAATTCAATTCAGTTTTATTGCATTTATTTTAGCCACGAGTCAGTCATTTTAAGGTCTGAGCTGAGTTATTTTCCCAAATTGTTCAGAATAACATCACTGCTCTGCTACTGTTTCATTTTTGAAAGGGAGTTTCTGCATCTGGTATTTGGAATATATTCTTGAAAAGTAATTTTGTCTTGGGAGTAAGTAGGAGTTTAATGTGCCCATATTAACTGTGTTAGGGAGTGGGGGAATGGTAAAAACTGTAGTTTATTCTCAAATTCATTGCCTTCAACATTTCTAAGTTCCTAGAAAATGTCCTATAAATCTACCCGCATGAGAATTCCCTATTCCTAGCAAAAATTAACATCTTCTTTATTGTCTTCGTGAAGATATTCTGAAAATATGAATAGTTTATAAGAATGCCCTCGAGTAATTTTGGAAAATTAAGTTGTAATCTTTTTTTAAACATTTTTTTAATTTGAGAAGGAGGGAGAGAGAGCATTCCAAGTACTCTCCAGACTCCGTGTGCATCCCTTCACTGGGCTCATGATCTGACCCCAAATCCAGAGTTGGACACTCAGCTGACTGAGCTTCCCAGACGCCCCTTAACAGTTGCAATCTTTTTGAAAGGACATTTAAAAAAATTTTTTTAATGTTTATTTTTTGAGAGAGACACAGCATTAGCAGGGGAGGGGCAGAGAGAGAGGGAGACCAAAACTGGAAGCAGCTCCAGGCTCCGAGCTGTCAGCACAGAGCCCAACACGGGGCTCGAACTCACGAACCGTGAGATCATGACCTGAGCCGAAGTCGGACACTCAGCCAACTGAGACACCCAGGCGCCCCAACAGTAGTAATCTTTACGTTGGAGAAGGAAACTTGGTGAGCAAGTTGGAATTTATGGAATGATCGAAAATCTTTGTGAAATTACAGCTTGGAAACACTATTTCGTTGTTAATGCTGTATCTACAGAGCTAGTTTCATGAGTGCGAGTCAGATTCTAGTCGTGTAGACCTGATTCCTGGTTCTTCGTTGTGCTGTTAGGTTTCGTGTGTTCAGTTATAAATTCAAGCATGCATTTAACCTGTGTTTATTTGATGTGCAATCTACGTATCAGGAGCCAGGAAGTCCCGGGGAAGACCAGCAAGCATAACAATGTTCTGCCCACATGGAGCTGAAGGAGGATAGACAATCAACCAGGAAGCCCTTGGTGTGATGATACGTTTTCGTCATTCCAGGCATCCAGTAAAAAACAAAAAAAACAAGGGACTAGAAAATTATGGCCCGCCACTCATTTCTGTAAATGAAACTTTATTGGGAAACATCCTTGCTCATTCGCTTATGTATTGTCCGCGGATACTTTTGCGTTAAATCAGTAGGGTTAAGTTTGTGATTCACTTGGCCTGTCACGTTGAGTAAGTTTAACGGTACAATGTGTTCATTTGATACAGTTGATACCTTGCACTATAACAATGAAGGTAGGGTTAGCTGACCTGCATACGTCACATATGTATGTGTGTGTCTGTAGGTTTGTGTGTGGTGAGAACATTTAGTATCTTGTCTATCAGCAGTTGTCTATATAATATACTAGTGATAACGCTGACCACCATGCAGCTCTACATCTTTCTCTTTTCACTGGTTATCTGTACAGTAGACCCAGGTTCACAGCAGCACTATTCATAATAGCTAAAAGTTGGGAACAGCCCAAATGCCCATCCTCGTGTGAATAAAGACCATGTGATCCATCCGTACAATGGAATTCTGCCCCAGAACTGTAAGGAACAAACATCGAATACAATGGAGCACATGGATGAGCCTTAAAAGGCAGAAGCCAGTCACAAAAGACTACATTCCATGTGATTTCCTTTATCTGAAATTTCTACAAAAGTCACAGTTTTCTTGAAATAAGTAGAAGACGGATGCCTTGGTGGCTCAGTCAGTAGCACGTGTGACGCTTGGTCTTGTGGTTGTTAAGTTCAAGCCCCGTGTGGGGTGTAGAGATTAGGTAAAAATAAAAAGTTTTAATGATGCGTACTTACCTGGGCTGGATGTGGTCTTCACTACACGTGGGTGGGCACAGGGAAGTGTTTGAGCTAAGGTGAATGTTCTAACATGGGTGTCTAGTGAAGACTGCACAGCTGTACAGACTTACTAAAAAATCACTGGATTGTACCGTACCATGGGTAAAAATGTGGTGTGTCAATTATACCTTAATAAATTGCTAAAAATGTTCTTTAAAAAATGGGTGGCAAACAGTGCCTGATTCAGTCACCATGCCTAAAACACCTACTTTCTGGCCATTTATAGAAATAGTTTGCCAATCCCTGGTGTAGAGATTTATGATTGCTTAAATCTTAGCGTAAGATGAGCAGCGAGTCTCTGAGGACATGAACTTTCAGCAGCAGAGTCTACACTTAGGCATGAGAGAAATCCATGGATGTATTTGGAGGAAGATGTTTTCCTACTGAGAAAATATCCATACTGGTTTGTTTAAGAATGTATCATTTCTGAGGAGTGTGTATACTTTTCATTTCTTACTCATATAAAGTTTGGAATCAGTTTCTTGAAATGCATAAAAGAACTTGCTGGGGTTTTGATTGGGATTGCATAGAATCTCTACATCAAGTCGGGAAGCATAGCCATCTTGACAGTATTGAGTCTTCCTTATCCATGAACATGGAATGTCTCTATATTATGTTCTTCTAAGTGTGCTTTCATCAGAGTTTACTAGTTTTCCTCATATAGATCTTGTACTACAAGTTCTGTGAGATGTATGCCTAAGTATTTCATTGTTTTAAAAAATTTTTTTCATTTCTACCTGTTCACTGCTGGTATATAGGAAAGTGACTTTTATTTATTCACTTTGTATCCTGGCATTTGATTATAATTGCGTTTCAGTTCAAGGAGAGGTTGTTAAACTTCCATGTGTAGGTACAGCTCATGAGAGTTGAAAAAGACACTGAGTACGGTGGTAACTGGTCTACAACTTCCAGGAAACCAACTTGAATGACCCCATAAGGACTGAACATTTCTTGAATATTGCTTAAGAATAATATTAGCAAATATCTATTTAAATATGGTCACTCAAGTTCTAAAGCAAGCTTCCTTTATTTATTGTTTTTAATTATGAATTGGGACCACTTGTTAAACTTTGTAGAAGAAAAAAGAAACGAATGACATGATATAAGAGTAAAACCTAATAAATTATGTTCACTAGAAGAAACAAAAAGAATAATAGTAGCAAACATCTAACGTGAGGGATTAGACCCGAGCTGATTGAGATTTAATGATGGAAAGTTTGAGAACATTTAACAGTTGCATCCCAAACGCACCCATTTATGGCATCTGTATTTTTCAAAAATAGAACCTCATAAGTAGGATTTTTCTTTTCAACAAAGGGGATTCAGTAAATTTGGAAACATCTGAATACTTGTAGCTTATGCATCATGTTAGTTTCATTGTAAATATATCCTTTACCGGAAGTATGTCCATTTTCCTCCTCCAAATAACAGCAGATACACACATGTTCAGCCACCCTTCCCACATAACACACTTTCCAACTATTCTCATGTTGCTTCCAAGAAGTTTAAGTTGTATGATTTTGGAGGGCAGTGTGCACAAGTGAGAGATATTTCATTTCCTCTGTAACCCCTCCATGTTATGATGTATTTTTGGAATTCCAAACTTTGAGGATGAGTTTATATGAAGAATACCGTTTGCCCACTTAACAAAATGCTTATGACAAGGAAGGATTCTGCTGCCTTTTAAAAAAGTTTTTATTTAAAATCCAGTCGGGTGACATACAGTGTAGTATTAGTTTCAGGCGTACAATTTAGTGATTCAGTACTCCATACATCACCTCTTGCTCATCACAGCAAGTGCACTTCTTAATTCCTCCCCATCCTGTGTCTCTGTAGTTAAGACCCTGTTTCTTGGTTTACATCTCTCTCTGTCTCTGTCGCTGTCTCTCTCTCTTTTCCCCTTTGCTTATCTGTTTTGTATCTTAAATTTCAAATATGAGTGAAATCATGGCATTTGTCTTTCTCTGACTTATTTCATGTAGCCTAATAGATCCTCTGGCTCCATCCATGGCATTGCAAATGGCAAGATTTCATTCCTTTTTATTGCTGAGTAATATTCTAGTCTGTGTTTGTATGTGTGCACCCATTCCACATTTAAAAAAAAATTTTAAATGTATATTTAGTTTTGAGAGAGAGACAGACAGACAGAGATAGATCAGGAGTGGGGGAGTAGCAGAGAGAGAGAGGAAGACACAGAATCCAAAGGAGGCTTCAGGCTATGAGCTATCAGCCTTGAACCTGACACGGGGCTCAAATTCATGAGCCGTGAGATCATGACCTGAGCCGAAATTGGACGCTCATCTGACTGAGCCACCCAGATGCCCCCGTACCACATCTTCTTTATCCATTCATCATTTCATGGACACTTTGGCTGTTTCCATAATTTGGCTATTGTAGATAATACTACTGTAAACACCTTCCATTTTCCTCAGTGGCTGCACCAGTGTGCATTCCCACCAACAATGTAAGAGGGTTCCCTTTCTCCACATTCTCGCCAGATTCTGTTGTTTCTTGTGTTGTTGATTTTAGCCATTCTGACCCGTGGGAGGTGCTATCTCATTGTGGTTTCCACTTGCGTTTCCCTGATGATGAGTGACGGTGAGCGTTTGTCAATGTGTCTTTTTGGCCATCTGGATGTTTTCTTTGGAGAAATGTCTGTTCACGTCTTCTGCCCATTTGGGTTTTGGGTGTTGGGTTGTAGGAGTTCTTTTTGTATTTTGAATCCTAACCCTTTATGGGACATGCAGTTGCAAGTACATTCTCCCATTCCATAGGTTGCCTTTTAGTTTTGTTGACTGTTTCCTTTGATGTGCAGCAACTTTTTGATGTGGTCCCAATAGTTTATTTTTGCTTTCGTTTCCCTTGCCACAAGAGACATATAATAGTTAGAAGTTGCCAGGGCTGATGTCAGAGAAATTACTACCTGTGTTCTCTTTTAGGCTTTTTATGGTTTTATATCTCACATTTATTTATTTAGTCATTATTTTTTTAATGTTTTATTTATTTTTGAGAGAGAGAGAGAGAGAGACAGTGTGAGCAAGGGAGGGTCAGAGAGAGAGGGAGACAACAGAATTCGACGACAGACTCTACGCTCCGAGCTGTCAGCACAGAGCCTGATGCGGGGCTCGTACCCACAAACCGTGAGATCACGACCTGGGCCAAAGTCGGACGCTTAACCAACTGAGCCACCCAGTCCCCCTTCATGTCTCACATTAAGTCACGTATCCATTTTGAACTTATTTTTGTGAAGAGTGTAGGAAAGTGATCCAGTTTCATTCTTTTGCATGTTGCTGTCTACTTTCCCCAACACCATTTGTGGAAGAAACTCTCCTTTTCTTGTTTGCTACTCTTCCCTACTGTGTTACAGATTAACCGATCATATAGTTGTCGGTCCATTTCTGGGCTTTCTATTCTGTTCTATTGATCTACGTGACTATCTTCGTGTCTGTACCATACAGTTACGATCACTACAGATTTGTAAGATAACTTGAAGTCTGGAATTGTGATGGCTTCAGCTTTGTGTTTCTTTTTCAGTGTTGTTTCGGTTATTTGGGGGTCTTTTGTGGTTCCATACAAATTTTAGGATTGTTTGTCTAGCTCTGTGAAAAATGTGGTGGGTATTTTGATAGGGATTGCATGAAGCATGTGGAACGCTTTGGTTATTGCAGACATTTTCATATTTTGTTCTTTCAGTCTGTGACCATAGAATGTCTTTCCATTTGTGTGTGTGTGTGTGTGTGTGTGTGTGTGTTGTGCACGCATGTGTGTGTGTCATAATTCAATTTCTCTTATCAGTCGCTTGTAGTTTTCAGAGTACAGGTCTTTCACCACCTTGATTAGATGTATTCCTGTGGGGGCACCTGGGGGGCTCAGTCGGTTGAGCGCTCAACTTCGGCTCAGGTCATGATCTCACGGTTCATGGGTTTGAGCCCCGCATCGGACTCTATGTGCTGACAGCTCAGAGCCTGGAGCCTGCTTCGGACTCTGTGTCTCCCTCTCTCTCTGACCCTCCCCTGCTCATGCTCTGTCTCTCTGTCTCTCTCTCTCAAAAATAAGTAAAACATTAAAAAAGAGATTTATTCTTATGTATCTTACTACTTTTGGTGCAATTATAAATGGGATTGTTTTCCCGATTTCTCTTTCCGGTTTTTCATTACTGGGGTATAGAAATGCAACAGATTTCTGTATATTGATTTTTGTATTCTGCTACATTACTGAATTCGTTTATCACTTGTAGAAATTTTTTTGGTATAGTCTTTCGGGTTTTTTATATAGAGTATCACGTCATCTGCAAATAGTCAAAGTTTTAATCCTTCTTTGCCGATATGGATGCCTTTTATTTCTTTTTGTAGTCTGATTGCTAGGGCTAGGAGTTCCAAGACTATGTTGAATTAAAGTGGAGAGAGAGACATCTTGTCTTATTCTTGACCTTAGAGGAAAAGGTCTCAGTTTTTCCCCTTTGAGAATGACACTAGCTGTGAGTTTTTAGTGGATGGCCTTTATTATGTTGTGGTATGTTCCTCAGCCCTACTTTGTGGAGGGTTTTTCTCATGGGTGAATGTTGTAGTTTGTCAAATGCATTTTCTGCATCCATTGAACAGATCATATGACTCTTACCTTTTATTAAAGTGATGCATCACATTGATTGATTTGGAATATTGAACCACCCCTGCAGCCCAGGAATGAATCCCACTTGATCGTGGTGAATGAATTTTTTAGTGCATTGTTGGATTTGGTTTGCTAGTATTTTATTGAGAATTTTTGCATCTGTGTCCATCAGGGATGTTAGTGTGTGATTTTCTTTTTTAATGGCGTCTTTTTCTAATTTGGTATCAAGTTAATGATAGACTTATACATGAACTGGGAAGTTTTTCTACCTTTTCTATTGGAATAGTTTGAGAAGATTAATATTAATTCTTTTACTGTGTGGTAGAAATTGCTGTGAAGCCATATGACCTTGGGCTGTTGTTTATTGGGAGATTTTTGATTGCTAATTCAATTTCTTTGTTAGTTATCAGTCGTTCAACTTTCCTATTTTTTCGGTTGGGTTTTGGTGATTTTATGTTTTTAGGAATTTATCCATTTCTTCCGGGTTGTCCAATTTATTGGCATATCATTTTTCATAATATTCTCTTACAATAGTATTTCTGTACTGTTGGTTGTTATTTCTCCTTTCTCATTTGTAGTTTTATTTATTTGAGTCTTTTCTCTTTTTTCTTGATAAGTCTGCTAAAGGTTTATCATTTTTATTGATCTTTTTCAAAGAGTGAGCTTCTGGTTTCATTCATCTGTTGTATTGTTTTTTAGTTTCTTTTTTTAACGTTTATTTTGAGCAGGGGCGGAAAGGGCAGAGAGAGAGACAGAGACAGAGAGAAAATGAGAATCCCAAGCTGGCTCTGCATGGTCACCGCAGAACCTGACACAGGCCTTGATCTCAAAAGCTGTGAGATCATGACCTGAGCTGAAATCCCGAGGATGCTTAACCAACTGTGCCATCCAGGCACCCTGGTTTTTTGGTTTCTGTATCATTTATTTATGCTCTATTCTTTGTTATTTCCTTTCATGTGCTGACTTTAGGATTCGATTGTTGTTCTTTTTTTATCTGGTTTAATTGTAAGGTTAGGTTGTTTATTTATGATTTTTTTCTTGCTTCTTGGCATAGGCCTCTTAGGAGTGCTTTTGCTGCATACCGAAGGTTGGGGACTGTCTTGTTTTTACTTTCACTTGCTTCCATATTTTTTAAAATTTCTTCTTTGATTTGGTTACTGATGTATTCATTCTTGAGTAGCATGTTGTTTAAGCTCCATGTATTCATGTATTTCCAAATATTTTCCTGTGGTCGACTTCAAGTTTCCCAGTATTGTGATCAGAAAAGGTGCGTGGTCTGACCTCACTGAGTCTTTTTGTATTTGTTGAGGCGTGTTTTGTGACCTAAGATGTGATCTGTCCTGGAGAATGTTGCATGTGCACTTGAACAGAATGTGTGGTCTCCTGTTTTCGGATGGACGCTTCTGAATAGATCTGTTATGTCCTCCGGGTCCCGTGTGTCATTGTTCAAAGCCATTGTTTCCTTGTTTGTTTTCTCTTTAGAAGACCTGTCCATTATGAAGTGGGATTTTTAGTCCTTTACTATTACTGTTTTAGTATCAAATTCGTCCCTTTATGTTTATTATTGTTTTATATATTTGGGGGCTCCCGTTTTTTGGTGCGTAAATATTTACAGTTGTTATATCTTCTTGTTGGATTGCATATGATTTTTATATATTTGAATTGTATGTATTTACATATATATTTTTATATATATGTGGGATTGTATATGATTTTATATATTATATTTTTATATATTTACATAGACTATGATTGTATAGTGTCCTTCTTTGTCTCTTGTTTTAGTCTTTGTTTTAACGTCTATTTTGTGCTATAGAAGTATGCCTACTCCAGCGTTCATTTGCCTGGTAGGTGTTTCTCCATCCCCTCACTTTCAATCCGCAGGTGTGTCTGGGTTTACAATCAGCCTCTTATAGACAACAGACAGATAGGTCTTGGTGTTTACCCGTTCTGACACTTTTTTTAATATAATTTTTTTTCTGTTTTTTATTTATTTTTGAGACACAGAGAGAGACAGCATGAGCAGGGGAGGGTCAGAGAGAGAGGAAGACACAGAATCTGAAACAGGCTCCAGGCTCTGAGCTGTCAGCACAGAGCCTGACGTGGGGCTCGAACCCACGAACCGTGAGATCATGACCTGAGCCGAAGTCGGTCACTTACCTGAGTGAGCTACCCAGGCGCCCCTGTTCTGACACTTTTGATTGGAGTATTGAGTCCATTTCCATTGAAAGTAATTACTGATAAATACATATTTTTTGTCATTTTATTACTTGCTTTGTGACTGTTTCTGGGAGTTTCTTTTATCTTTTCCTGTCTTTATGTCTTTCATGTGTTGCTGATTTTCTTTAGCAATGTGTTTGGAATTCTTTCTCTATAATCTTTGCATATTTATTAGTGGTTTTGATCTATGGTTTCCATGATGTTTATACATAATCTCTTTTGCAAAAAGCAATCAGTATTAAGTTGATGGTCATTGAAATTTGAACCTATTTTTTCTCCTCTCCTCTCCACATTTTACATACATGTTATTGTATATTCTTGTGTGTGTGTGAGTTCCCTGAGTGATTTTTTTACAGAAATATTCATTTTTAATGTTTTTGTGTTTCCTTCCTTCATATTGTCAGTTTTAGTCTCTTTTTCCACTCAAAGACTCCCCTTTAGTGTTTCTTGCAGGGATGGGTTTGTGGTCATTAACTCCTTTAGTTTTTGTTTGTCTAGGAAACTATCTCTCCTTTCTGAATGATAGCTCTATTGGATAGAGTAGTCTTGGGTATAGATTTTTCTCACTCAGGAGTTTGAATATATCATGCCATTCCATTCTGGCTTTGCCAAGTTTCTGTTGAAAAATATCCTGCTATCCTTATGGATATTTTCTTGTATATTATTGAGTTCTTTTGTCTTGCTTCTCTTAAGAAATTTTCTTCACTATAATTTGCAAAATTAAAATAACATGTCTTGGTGTCGACTTGCTTTTGTTGATTTTGATGGCAGTTTCCTGTGCCTCCTAGATGTTGATGTGTGTTTCCTTCCCCAGATTAGGGAAGTTTTCAGCCATGATTTCTTCAAATACATTTCCTGCCTACTCTCTCTTCTACTGAGACTCCTTTAAAATGAATGTTACCATGTTTGATGGTGTCCCAGAGTTCACTGTTTATTTTCATGTTGCATAATTATTCTTTCATTCTTCATCTTCCTTGCTTTCTATTACTTTGTTTGCTAGGTCATTAACTGTTGCTCTACTTTCTCCAGGTCTTTTACCAATTTTGTCTATTGCACTCTCCATCTCTAATCCTTTTTTGACTTTTATCACTATGTGAAGGTCCTCCTGAAGTTTTCCATTCATCTCTCAAGCCCAACAAGTGTCCTTATGATTGTTGGTTTCTTTTTTTATATATATTTTTTATTTTTATTTTATTTTAATTTTTTATATATATTTTTTAAAGTTTTTATTTATTTTTGAGAGAGAGAGACACAGTGCGAGCAGGGGAGGGTCAGAGAGAGAGGGAGACACTGAATCTGAAGACAGGCTCCAGGCTCTGACCTAGCTATCAGCACAGAGCCCGATGTGGGGCTCAAACCCACGACCCGTGAGTCATGACCTGAGCCGAAGTCACTTAACCAACTGCGACACCCAGGTGCCCCTTATGATTGTTGCTTTAACTTCTCCGTCAGGCATGTTCTTATATCTCTTTCACTTATTTTGTCCTTTCACTTGGGACACATTGCTCCATCCTCACATTTGTCTAAGTTTCTGCCTTCTTCCTGCTGTGGGTGTGTTTGGTCCCTGAATGTGGGGAGGGTTAACTGGTGCGCTCCGGTCTGCTTGTGAAATGAGATCTGACACCACCTCCACCAGAACTGAGGTTCTGCAGAACGCTCTGGCTGGGAGATGTGGTGTGGACAGGGGTTTGTGCCCGGCTTTGGGGGGAAGGAGTTTTCGCGGCTGGGGCTGACCGTGCTGCCTTTTCTTATGAGTACATTTCCCTGCTTCCTTACTTTACTTTTAGTGGACTGGTTTTAAAAGTTGGTTAATTTTTTTTTCATTGCATTTCTTGACCATCCGCCATGTACTTGTTTATGGGCATAGTTCACATGTATGTGAACTTTGAGGATTGTTCTTTTGACCAATTTGATTATTATGTCTATATATTTTTTTAGAGTATTATGGTAGATTTTTTTTCTTATTTTGCTTAATTCAATTTTATAACTCATGCTTAGGATCATTTTAGTGACCATCAGTTTTAGTCTTCACTGTACATTTATGTTTCCCTATAGTAAATTTTTTAAAGTTTTGTTTATTGATTCATGGATTGATTGATTTAGAGGGAGAGAGAGAACACTCACTGGAGGAGGGAAGGAACAGAGAGAGAGAGACAGAGGGAGACAGAATCCCAAGCAGGTTGCACATTGTCAGCACAGAGCCTGATGCAGACTTTGAACCCACGAACTGAGATCATGACCTGAACCAACACTGGATGCTTCACCTGACTGAGCCACCCAGGCGCCCCTCCCTGTACTAAATTTTTAAAGTAGAAATTTGACTAATGAATGTTAGCTCAGAATTATACGTTGCTTTTCACTTTTTGCCTGATGAGCAGCAATAGAACCTTAATGAGTAACCCCATTTTTTAGAGTTAAACTTTAATATGAATGGCTGGGGATGTCCTCAATACTTTATAAACAAATAAAAGGTGACTGATTTATAAATATACATGTATGCCTGTCTCTCTGTCTCTCTCTTTCTGTCTCTATCTCCCTGTCTGTTTCCAACATGCTCACTCATGTACGTAAAGTAGAAAGGAATTCCATGCATCGAAAGCCTTCTTTGCTACATGAACTTCCAGAACAATAGTGGTTGGTAGGCCTTCAGCAGAGTGACCTGCCTCCTCCGGTGGGTTTGTGGATCCAGGGAAGTGATTCTGTTCTGATCTCTAAGAGGGCATGGCATTTGGACAGGGGGACATGTGAAGGCCTCACAGCCTGCTCTATTTTCTGTCCCATCCAAGGCACAGAGCCCGTGTCCCAGTGAAACTTTCCAATGCTTTGGGCTCCTTCGAAATGGTCCTTTGAACTAGAGTTTCAGAATTGGCCTAATAATGACTGTTGGGCAAACTTTGTTCATTAAGACTCTTTGATCACTAACATGCACAGAAATTTGAACTAATCTTAGAATAAAATATGATCAAATACTTCAGTGCTAATACTAATTGTTGCACGTAAAGTGCACACACTACATATTTGCCAAATTTCTTGGCATTTAGGCGAATGAGCTGTTTAACTAGTAACGCTTGTTTTATCCATAATAGGAACGTTAAATTATTATAACAACTCTAGACACTAAACTATTGTAAAATATCCCATTTTAAATATTAGCATTTTTCTGTGAAGCAACATATTTTAGGATAAAGGAGTTTCGTCTTTTGTTGATCAGAAAACACGTCATTTTTTTCCTTTTTCTGCACAGCAATGTTATGAATTAGATAAGGGTTGGGTGTAGGAGCTGCCGAGTTCCGGCCGCCTCAGGCAAGGATATGTCACTCTCTATGGGGTCCGGCCAGAAAAGCCAGATTAACATCTAGAGGCCAGGAGAGCGCATCTCCTGATCCAGGCATCGGAGACTGGGCCAGGCGGGAGAAGCCAAATTGAACAGAAGATCAACCGCATTCGGACTTACGCAGCGTCAAGTTCCCCTGCCCAGCGTCGCAGACGCAAGTCTGGGCGCTCCTTTTGATGCTGTGTTTGGAGTGTTCAGTTTCGGTTTCCCGTTTTTCTAATAATCATTTGATTCTGTTACCTGGCAACCAACCTGGGTCAGTTTCCGCCCCAAATCCTATATAGGTGTGGATTATTTTCTTAAGAAACGGGGGCTTGATCAGAATCGCTGGCTTGTCTCACTCTCTGTGCGCCCCTTCCTGCCCTACTCTCTCTCCCTCCTTCAGGAAGGACCCGCAAGGATTTACGGCCCCCCCCCCCCCCCCCCCCCCCCCCCCCCCCCCCCCCCGCGCCCCGCCCCCCGCCGGCCGGGACGGAACCGGACACTCCTCACTGCCACTTAGCTCTTCTGGCTTCCCAGGACCCTCAGGGGCCATCCCTGGAGGGACAACAAACATTGCTTATGTCATGTAGATATCGAAATGCCTCTCTGAGGACGATGCCTTTTCACTGTTACCACTTTCCCATCTCAAGTGCATTCTCTTACCGTAGACTTGGCCTTGGAGTCCCACTCCACATAAACCAAGTCCGTATTAAAGCCTTTCCTCACACGAAGGAGCAGGCATCCCCAGAGGTAGAGTGTGCTTCCCACATTTCTTGGTGTTGAATTTGTGTTAAGCGGCAGTCAGAAGTCTCTGACCCTCTGTAACCCCTTCAGTGGAGGGTGTATTATAATAACTCTGTACATGTCAGGGGCTAATATACATATAATATGACTAAATCACAGGGGACTAAATGATACATATGTGTATATATAGTATGACTAACTCATATACATGACTAAATCATATATGCATGACTAAATCAGAAATATACTTGAGGATATCCTATTATGTAATATATGTATAATATAGGACTAGTTCATATAAAACACATAGAAATACAGTGACACGTTTGTATACTCACAAGGGCTGGTCTACATTCATGCATACAATGTCCTGTAGATGTAAAAACAAGATGTAAATGATGTTAACCAAATTTTATAGCCACATATGATTTGCTGCTAAAATCAAGGAGATCAAGCATGAAAATGGGAACTCAGAAATAGTAGGAAACATCAGTAGCGTAGTCTGTGGAGCCCACAGAGACCGTCTGGTGTGAAAATCCTGATCTGTCAAAGGAGAATGGACCACGTGAACAGAATCCAGCGGAAGATAGAAATGTACAGGTGATATTTCAGCGTTGAATTGAAGTCGGAGCTTTGATTTTAAATGTCTGATCCCTTCCGTGTAGAGCAGATAGATCATGAATGGAATAAGGAAGGAAAGCATGGACTGAATAACTTTTTCTGCATAAAATATGCCAGGTGGGGTTGTCCATGTTTAAAATAGGTAAACGTATAAGGATTAAAGTTGAAATAAAGACAGTAATGCAGGAGGCTCCACATCGTTCCCAGAGGAACTCTACCCTCAAGAAGTGGGCTCTAATTCCTGAGTCTTTAGGGAAGGGGGTGCATAGAGGGACTTCCTTCCAAAAACTGCCACAAACCTGACACATTCATCAAATTCTAGCCATTGCACGTCTGTTTAGAAAACCTCGGAATCCAGTCATCCCTTGGGGCACCTGTGTGGCTCGGTCACTTAAGTGTCTAACTTCGGCTTAGATCATGATCTCACGCTTCATGAGTTCAAGTCCCGCATCAGGCTCTGTGCTGAAAGCCTGGAGCCTGCTTCCGATTCTGTGTCTCCCTCTCTCTCTGCCCCTATCCTACCTTGTGCTCTGTCTCTCTCTCATTCTAAAAAATAAACATTAAAAAAAAAAAAAGCCAGTAGTCCCTCAACTAAGCAGGTCTGTGGTGTGCACTGGAAAGTCTGAAAAAAATGCCAAAAAAACAAAAACAGAAAACCCAACCCCAACGAAGCTCACATATTTGTTCAGATGAGATAGACCCAAGAGTGGAGAGAATCCGTCAGATCTTCAACGTCAAGAATACAGTTGCTCTCTGACTGACATTAGCAAATGGGACAGATTCTGGGGCAAAATATCCACGCCATTTGTTGTTTCAGTGTTTAGTGGCCCGAGGTGAGGCATCATCCATTCCGAGAATTGTTTCCAACACAATTCATTGCTCCTTAAAGATTCAGATTTCCTTAAATTTTTTTTTCTAATGTTTTATTTATTTTTGATGGAGAGAGAGCAGGGGAGCATCAGAGAGAGAGGGAGACACAGAATCCAAATCGGGCTCCAGGCTCTGAGCTAGCTGTCAGCACAGAGCCCAACGCGGGGCTCAAACCTACAAAACATGAGATCATGACCTGAGCCGGAATCAGACGCTCAACTGACTGAGCCACCCAGCCGCCCCTCAAAATTCAGATTTTCAATCTTACTGCTCTGAAGGAAGGATTTATTTAGATTGTTTGGAAACGCTGGTGCAGGATACAAGATTTCTCCTTTGGAACCGATTAGAAATTTCATTTCGTCTAAGGAATATGTGAAATTTCTGCCAAGTACAGTCAACCCCAACATCTGTTAGCCTGTGTATTGACTCACAGACAAGAGTGTGCGCTCTCCAAGGTGGAGAGAAGCTAAATATTTCTCCGAAGATCTGGCAGTAGTGTTCTCCGTGAGGAATGACACGTCTCCTCAACAACCCATCATCTGAAGATTCTCATCGGTACGTCTTTGAATAGTCTGCAATCACCGCCCGCATAATTTGCTTTGTTCATTTTTAATTTATCATATTCTTGATCATCTTGGTCTGTTCATTTTGTTTCATTATCTGCCTCCAAAAATCCACTGCCGTCCCTACGTTCTCTTTTACGTAGGGGTTCTTTTGATGAACGCTAATGTTGAGGATGCTCTGTTAAAGATTAGAACCCTGAGTCCCATAAGAGAAAAGAAAATGATGTAAAAAGTGGTAAAAGAATACAGTTTAGCCGATGGACACAAGCCTGCAGACAGTGTCCACTTGCAGAGCTGCAAGGTGGGTCAGAAAATAGAAAATAGAAAATAGAAAATCCAAGACTGGCTTTAGGCCACATGGTCACCCTCGGTGCATGGAGATGGGCCGTGCAGACAGCCTGTGTGTCTGGTCCCACGGAAGCCAGCCCACTTCTGTTCTCTGGTGTGGAACCCGGCGGGAGCCTACAATGTCATTTCAGCGATCAGAAGGTGATGATATTTTTGCTTTATTTTTTTTTCATGCGCACCATCAACATTTTTTCTTTAGCCCTCAGGAAATTTTAAACCTATTAGGATATCTTGAGAAGAACATTTTACTAGCTGACTTTGGAAGTGTTTTGGGGCGCCTGGGTGGCTCAGTTGGCTAAGCACCTGACATCGGCTCAGGTCATGAGGGGAAAAATAATCTGAGAAACTGGAAAATAGAGAGGGACAGCGTGGTCAGCTGTGTCTGTTGGTATGCTGTATACCTTTAAGATATTTAGAGATGGAGGGGCTCCTGGGTGACTCAGTCAGTTAAAGATCTGACTCTTGATTTCAGCTCAGGTCTTGATTTCATGGTTGGTTGAGTTCGAGCCCTGCATCAGGCTCTGCAGTAATAGCATGGAGCCTGCTTTGGATTTTCCCTCTCTCTCTCTGCTCCTTCCCTGCTCATGTGCTTGCTGGCTCTCTCTCTCTCAAAATAAATATATAAACATTTACAAATATAATAAGCTATTTAATGATGGAACGCCATTTTACCTATTTTTTGCAAAACATTTTTTCTTATCCCTCTATTAGTATCCTTGTATAATTTACAAATGATTGTTTAACAGCGGACAAAAGATGTACATTACTGAATTTAAGACATGATTTTAAAGCAGTTCATTTATAGTAATGTCCTTTTTTGAAATATCTGATCAGTTTTATTTTTAACTAAATTTAAACTTATCAGTCCAAACCTTCTCTGGTGTTTGTGTTAAGCCGTTTATATCAGAAAGCTGACTGCTGGAAGACACGTTGACCCTTCTCTGCTCTCTTGTTTTTAATTTTTTTTCTTTTTTTCTTTTATTTTTGACGGAGAGAGAGAGACACTGAGCAGGGGAGGGTCAGAGAGACAGGTAGATCCAGAATCTGAAGCAGGCTCCAGGCTCTGAGCTAGCTGTCAGCCCAGAGCCCAACGTGGGGCTCGAACCCACGAACCGGGACACCATGACCTGAGCTGAAGCCGGTCGCTCAGCCGATTCAGCCACCCAGGCGCCCCTGCTCTCTTGTTTTTCTGAGACCAGCACTGCGCAATAGAAGTTTCTGGGTGACAGATTCCAACCTTGTCTTGTCCAGTGTTGTAACCCACATGTGGCTATTGAGCCTTGAAACATGGCAAGTGTGACTCATGTATGCAACTGTTAATTGTTCCTTTAATTAATCGAAGTTGAAATATCTGTACAGAGTGGCACGCCTGATGGCTCAGTCTGTTGGTGTTCTGACTTTGGCTCAGGTCATGATCTCACGGTTCATGAGTTTGAGCCCCACATCGGGCTCTGTGCTGACAGCTTAGAACCCAGAGCCTGCTTGGGATTCTGCGTCTCCCTCTCTTCTGACCCTCCCACTTGCCCTCTGTCTCTCTCTCAAAAATAAATAAACATGAAAAAAATTATAAAAAAACATATCCAGGGGCGCCTGGGTGGCTCAGTCGGTTGAGTGTCCGACTTCAGCTCAGGTCATGATCTCACAGTTCCTGGGTTTGAGCCCCGCTTCGGGCTCTGTGCTGGCAGTTCGGAGCCTGGAGCCTGCTTCAGATTCTGTGTCTCCCTCTCTCTCTGCCCCTCCCCTGCTTGTGCTCTGTCTCTCTTTTTCTCTTTTATCAAGAAAACATTTCATGGCTTCCATTGTCTACACACAGTGGATTGTTATAGATTTACCAGGAAAGGATCACCTGTGATTTGTTTGTTCTTTTTCCTTTATGATCCCAAACTTTGTTTCCTTCCACCATTGGACCTTCCTGGATACTCGGTTTATAATTACATTTCCTCGCTGTCTTTCTTATGGGTAAATTACATCTTCATCTGCCTTGCATAAACTGGTTTAGCTCCATATGATTATTATTTGGGCAATGAATTGGAAAACTGTTTATAATTACGCATATATAATTAAACCCTATTGATGGAAAGCACAGGATTCCCGGTGGGACTTCCTGGCTTGAGGTACTATTGCCTGGTGAGATGAAATTGTGGTTCGTACCGTCATTTACTAGCTGGCCCAGAATTGTAACTTGTGATCTCCATTTCCTCGTCTAAGTATTGGGATGGAATCCTGGGAGCCTGATCATCGATGGGTTCTTAACAAATGAAATCGGAGAGCAGCTTATGAGTGTTCAGTTTATCAGATATGAAGAGACAGCACTCTTTGACATCGATTTTTAGTATTAATAGAGTATAAAGATTTACTTGAATCTATTAAACTGTATTTGGGAAGAAATTACACCATAATAAATCATGGCGTAACATTATATACGCTTCCCATGCATTCAAGGGTGTTTTATCTTAGGAATAACATCTTTGCATTTGATTGTAAGTAACAAGCCCCCGAGTTTTGCATAATTGACAGACGTTGTAATGTTCTGAATATTAGTCGAGGTATAGTGAAACAGCAGGTGACCGTAGCACAAGTGAGATTTTCAACCATCGCATTTCACCTTGAACTCTAGACTGAGTCATAAACACATGATAAATGTAACAAATGGACCCTGTCTTCTCCAAACACCTAATTTTTTTCAGTATTTGAAGCACTCTAAGATGATCTTATAATTAAACATATTGGACTAAGAATTGGTAACATCGCTGCATTTCAGAGATTGTTTTGGGACACGCCGTATCCGTTCCCTTGTGACCCGCAACAGTGCATTTGATTTTAACTGCCGGGGTGCTGCGTGCAGAATTGAGCAATCACTGTGCAAGCGTGCCTAAGCGTCTCCCAAACGAAACGCGCGGCGCATGGTTACTGGGTGGCTATATTATGCTGAGAAAATCGCTTTTTAGAATCGTATTTGTTGGTGATAGCTTTGAGTTACTGTGTTATTATGCAGCTGGTTAGGTTTTCCCTCGTTGTATTTCAATTCCCTTTTGCCTTTGGAGTGAAAATATGAAGGAAATACAATAGAGAGGCAACTACGCCATGGGAACTCTGTTATTATATGAAACAATGCACAATTTACGAGCAGAAATGATGCGACTCCTCTTCCGTTGTCGGAAGCTAACGTCTAAGCTTATTAAATTGAGGTCTACAAGCCTTTATCTCCTAAGAGCAGCACATTTCATTTTTGACCAGCAGTGAAGACGTCGTGAGAACAAGCCACAGATGAGCCAGGGAAGAGAATTTGTATGAATTAGTAAAGGCGGTTATCTGAATGTGGACTCCTCTTGTGAGAGAGTGACCTAGTGTCCTAGCAGTATTTATCGAAAACAAAAGAAAAGAAAATTTGCTGAGTGAAAATAAGGTGATGAATTGAATTGGTTCATTTCAAACTCAAATATGGTCTATAGAAAATAATTCTGTATCTTACTGCCTCACATTTTACAAGATTCTCAGATTCCATAAGAGAGAATCCCAAGCAGGCTCCGCACTCTCAGTGCAGAGCCCAACGTGGCTCAGCTCGTGAACCATGAGATCATGACTGGAGCCCAAATCAAGAGTCAGATGCTTAACCGACTGAGCCCCCCAGGCGCCCTGGTACTTCCTTTGTTTTTCTGAGCAGTACCTAACACAGACTCTAAACAAACAAAAACTCAGAAATGTACATGTATCACCAGTGAAGCCCACAGGATGGCATTACAGCAGTCAAATCAAACTTGTGTACTAATTTTGGAAATTAGGAATCCCCATGGCCAGAAAGACACAGTGTGTGCCCAGTATTCAGAGTCGAGTTCCATTGCCTTTCCTCTAACTAATGTCATCTTTCTGCTGTATGACCTCATCTCGTTTTTCATGTAGTTAGTATCTGAAGGAGTGACATCAGCAATACTCTTAGTGTAAAATGTGCAGGCTGTGGAATGAATACCTTTTCCCTCTCGTCTGTTCGGTCTTTCCAGTCCTGTTAGACTAGGCGTCTTTCCCTGGCAGCCCTGCAAGACCATTGAGAGAACTCTCTGGAATTGGGGAGATTTTTTTTTCTTCTTTTAATACAGTGTTAACCTGAAGAGTAGGCATGACTTGCGGTAGACTTTCGTTGAGTCTGGTGTGTGGTTGTCCCTCTTCTTGCTCTGGGGTGTTTTTCCAGGAAATTTTGGGCACTGTAGGGGCAGCTCCCGTCATGCAATGTGTCTCTTTGGTAGATGGCAAATTCAGACTTCTTGGGTGTCGGTTCTACAACAGCATTTTTTGGAAATGTCGGTCTCAATGACTAAACCTTTTTCTTAATGACGTTTTCTTTGGATGCCATTTTACTTTCATTGACTTAGGAACGTAGCGGTTGCCTAGTAAATTACCCAAGTATTGATTTTTAAGCAAGTTCCACTGATGGAGAACTTCTTGAGGACTGAAACACCCCTCCCCAAGGATGTGGATGTGGACAGAAAAGCACTCAGGTGATTCGAGGACTCATTTTCTCTTTCTTTCAATCTTGTACTAAATCTGCCAAACGCGAATGAGGGTTGTTGCGTGTTTTAAAATTTCATTTTTATCATCTTCTGATTATTTCTTATTTATATGGTTCCTGTCATGTTGATAATAGACAGATTGATGACCCAGCATCAGAAATTCCATGTTCACTCGTTAAAGGTCGTCTTGATTCTGGTTACCGTGCTTGACCAGACACTCCATATCCGTGATACTCAAAGGTTACATTCTTTCAGTTGCATTTAGCTGATACCTTTTTGCCCATCAACTACTATCTAACCTTATTTTAGATCTATGTTTAAGAATGTTTCTGCAAAATAATCTAAAAATTCTGATTCGTTTTAAAATCACACAGTTGTACTTTCCAATTTAACACGAAATATAATCATTTACATTCCATGTGCCAACCAGTACATTTTATCTCATTTTATCTTATTTTGTTTTATTCCATTCTGTTCTGTTCTATTAATTCTTTTAAGTAGGCTCATGCTCAGTGTGCAGCCCAACACAGGGCTTGAACTCATGACCCTGAGCTCATGAGCTTTGCTGAAACCAAGCGTCAGAGGCTTAACCAACTGAGCCACGCAGGCAGTACCACTTAATTTTATTTCATTGCTTTGAACTTTCTTTGTAGTCACTGTTTCTGAGTTACTTTTAGTTTACTGCAGGAAGAACACAGCATGGATTCTGCCCTATTTCTGAGTGCTTAGTTTAGATACTAGAAATTTTGGGGCGCCTGGGTGGCTCAGTCGGTTGAGCGTCCGACTTTGGCTCAGGTCATGATCTCACAGTTCGTGAGTGTGAGCCCCGTGTCAGACTCTGTGCTGACAGCTCAGAGCCTGGAGCCTGTTTCGGATTCTGTGTCTCCCTCTCTCTGCCCCTCCCATGATCATGCTATGTCTCTCTGTCTCTTGGTGATAAATAGACATTAAAAATTTTTTTTAAAGAATTCGTTTATCGTATTCATTATGTGGGATGTTCAGTGTTTTCTTCCTTTAATCAGTTTTAAATATAACATTGGATGTATTCAACCTTATCTAGTGTTTATGGCAATAAGTCAAAAAGCAAATATATAAATTAACTCTTACCCATCTATCTATGTGCCTGTCATCTGCTATCTACCCATCTTCTTTATATCTATTTCCCTGTCATCCATCTGTCATCTGTCTGATTACATTTAGACTTTTAAGGAGTTTGAAAGCACGGTTATGTCTTTATATCCAGGTCTTAGAGAAATTATTTCTTCTCCATTTCTTAAATTGTACATTTTCAATTTTTTTCTCAGTTACAAGTGTAATCCATTTAGAGTCTGTTTTGTGTATGGTGTGAGGTAGGGAATAGGGAATCTATTTTATTCTAATTTACCCCAAGATTCTCACTCAATAGTGGTATCATCACTGTATCGATTTCATTTTCATGTGTGCTTGGATCCATTTCTGAACTTTGTCTTCTGCTGAACTTGTCTGTGAAAATGTGTGACAAGATGGTACTATTTTACTGAGACAAGATTGCGCAAATGTTTTCATGTGGTAGGACTGGCGCCCTCACTTAAGATTGCTTTTCTGGGGGAGCCTGGCTGGCTCAGTGGGTTAAGTGTCCAACTTTGGCTCAGGTCGTGATGGCATGGTGTGTGAGTTCAAGCCTCACGTCAGGCTCTGTGCTGACAGCTCAGAGCTTGGAGCCTGCTTTGGATTCTGTGTCTCCCTCTCTTTTTGCCCCCCTTTGCTTGTGCTCTGTCTCTCTCTCTCTCTTAAAAATAAACAAATATTTACAAAAATTAAAACCCAAAAGACAAGATTGCTTTGTGGCTTTTCCATGGGTGTGCCTACATGCAGCACTCCAAAACTCACCAGCATTGATGAGCACCTCCTGTCTCCTACCCCTTCCCACCCCTGGGCTGGGTAAAGCTCAGTCATTCTGCTAGTGCAAATCCAGAGTACAGACTGTTGAGGGCAGTCTTCTCCACATCTTTGTAAATAGTCTTTTTTTTCATAAGTTTATTTATTTTCAGAAGGGGGGGAGGGGCAGAGAGAACATCAGAGAGGGAGAGAAAATCACAAACACTCTGGTGTCCGTGCAGAGCCCAGTGCAAGGCTGGAACTCACTAACGGCGAGATCAGTCCTGAGCTGAAATCGAGAGTTGGACGCTTCACCAGCTGAGACCCCCATGCGCCCCTGTAAGCTGTTGTTTTTCATTGAGCTTTCTTCTGCACAACTTGCGAGGGGCTCTGTTTGCAAACGCTCCACCGTTCTCCGGGGACCTGGCCATCGCTGTTCCCTTCCCTCTGTGGAGAAAACACTTCTGGGACCCATCAATACGGTGAGGTCTCATTTACGACTTCTCTTGAGCCCTCACTTGTAACAAGTGTATTTTGTCGACGTCACCCCTGACTCTGTTGGCTTTGCTCGTTCTGTGTTAGGTCATTTCCTTCCAAACACTGTATGATGTTCCAGGGTTGATCCCTTTAGCTGATTTCGCCAAAATGCATCCAAAATGTGCCTCTGTCCTGAGCAAAGTTGTTTGTGTTTTCCTTACTTGTGTCAGAGGAGGTCCCCAAGAGCAAATGTACCTCAGGCAGGCTCCCCCCCTCCCCCATAACATCAACTTTTTTTTTCCCTCGTCAGCTCCGTCAAAGAAAATGCAGTGGCACCGGGCCACACTCAGGCTGCATGCGACACACAAGCTCACGTCCATTTTTACGCATCTGTTTTCAGGTGTGAGGCCGTGATTGGTAACCAGCAGGCTTGGCCCGTAGGAGGAGAAAACTAAACACCCCACGGGCGTTTCAATGCAAAGCATTTCTTGCTTCACCGGATAGATGGCCCCGATGTCTGTCATCCGGGGGACGCGCAGCACATCAGTTATAGGCTGCGACTTGATAATAGCTTCTCAGAAAATAAACTCCCTGTGTTTTGCTCTGTAGGCCGATCTTTCTATGGTCCGTGGTCACATCATTAGCTGTGGGCTCAGAGACAAGAAAGGACACCTGACCTGGGCTGTTGACCTTTGCCACCTGCGGTGCTCAGTAACTGCACAGTTACTGCAGGTCGCGGACTGCTGTCTTGTGAACAGGAACGCAGCTGCCCCTTTGTTTCGTTTTACGAGAAGGAAAGCAATCCAGGCAGGCGGAGGGGGGAGGGCAGACTGTCATAAACTGCCTTCCCGTGGAATTTTGGAAATGCCCTTTTGTGAACACCTTCTATACCTGACTGCAATGGTTGGGCCACGGTTTCCTGGTTTCCTAAGTTCTCTAAATTTGGGGGTTGGTGGTAGGAAGAAGAACTGCCCAATACTATACACAAAGAAAATTTTAAAAAATCATTTTAATGTTTATTTATCTTTGAGAGAGACAGAGTGTGAATGGGGGAGGAGCAGAGAGAGAGAGAGGGAGACACAGAATCCAAAGCAGCTCCCGGCTCTGAGCTGTCAGCACAGAGACCTACACGGGGATCGAACCTACGAATCGTGAGATCATGACCTGAGCTGAAGTTGGGTGCCCAACTGACTGAGCCACCCAGGTGCTCCTATACATAGAGAATGTTATAAGTCATTTGTTCAGAGCATCATTAATTTTTAGGATGTTATTGATAATGATTAGGTTCTCATTTTACTCCTATGAGGTAAAGCCATCAATTATTAAAAGTAGAGCAGAAGCCCATCGAATTCACTCATGACTCTATAGAACCGAATAATCTCACGGGATATCCTACGCCCAGAAAACATTTGTTCAGAGCAAAGATCGGCAAACACTTTCCCAAAAACTTTCTAGAAAGGGATAGTACTACATATTTTAGGCTTTGCCTACCTTGTCCGAGTTACTTTTAAAAAGGCAATGCAAGATGTTTCCCTTTCTCTGTTAAATTTCATCTCCTTTGGCTTGCCCTTTTTTTAATTTTTTAAAAGATATTTATTCATTTTTGAGGGACACAGGTGTCAGCACAGAGCCCAACGCAGGGCTTGAACCTACAAACTGAGATCATGACCTGAGCCAAAGCTGATGCTCAACCGACTGAGCCCCTCCAGGGCTTGGCTCATCCTTCTGGTTTTTTCTACCACGTAAAAGACTCCTCCAAGCAAGCTGTCCGTGTGGACTGAACACACCTTTTGTGTCTTCCGCAGGCTCTGGAGAATCTTGTGAGAGAGGAAGGAGGTAGGTAATGGCCTTTTTCTGTGTGGCCCTAAGGAGCTCCC
Source organism: Suricata suricatta (assembly GCF_006229205.1). NCBI lineage: Eukaryota > Metazoa > Chordata > Mammalia > Carnivora > Herpestidae > Suricata > Suricata suricatta. The sequence goes on along the minus strand of NC_043717.1, from coordinate 2,133,821 downwards.
GGAGGAGACCAAGTCATTTCCGAGGACTGTTACTGAGCCGGTTGAAACAAAGTTTGCTGGTTCTCTGATCAAGCTCAAAATTCTCCATGTTCTGTGTCAGAAACCACCAGAAACGTAGCCACACTGTTTTCCAAACTTGGAATATCCAGTATTTTGGGTATTTTTCTCATGATCTTTCATCAAGTTCAAATAGCATTCTCCCCTTCCTCTGCTTTTTGTTTTAATCAAATTTTTCTTGTGTTCTGCGTAATTACTGATCACAGTGGGATTAAATTAGAACTTGATGAACACTGCATATGTAGGAATCTGCAAATATTTAGGAATTAAACAACACGAAGAAAGAAAAACACAACACGTACATTTCTGAATTACCATCAGTCAAAACAAATGGTCCCCAAAGAATTTTTTTTAAATACAATTACCAACAGACAATAAAACAAAAATCTATCTAAATCTATTGCTAGCCAGCAAGGCAGAACATGGTGGAAAATTTGTATCTTTATATGCTTATACAAAAAATATAAAATTATATAATGTCAGCTAAGTTTTCCAACCAGTAAAGAACAGAGCAAGTTTAATGGAAAATAACTAGAAGGAATGACAAAATGGATTTTACATCATTAAAATTGAAAAATGAATCATTAACAAAATCCAAAGTTGATTCTTTTTTTTAATAAAAAAAATTTTTTTATGTCTTTTATTTATTTTTGAGAGAGAGAGAGAGAGACAGCATGAGCAGGGGAGGGTCAGAGAGACAGGAAGACACAGAATCTGAAGACAGGCTCCAGGCTCTGAGCTATCAGCACAGAGCCCGATGTGAGGCTCGAACTCATAAACGTGAGATCATGACCTGAGCCGAAGCCGGAGGCTTAACTGACTGAGCCACCTAGGTGCCCTGATTCTTTTTTTTTTTTTTTAATGCTTGTTCCTGAAAGAGAGACAGACAGAGAGATAGAGAGAGAGACCCTGAGCAGGAAGGGGCAGAGAGAGGGGAAAACAGAATCCAAACCAGGATCCAGGCTCTGAGCTGTCAGCACAGAGCCGGGTGTGGGGCTTGAACTCACAAATTGCCATCATGACCTGAGCCAAAGTCAGAGGCTTAACTGACAGTCACCCAGGCACCCCAGAAGTTGATTCTGTTACACACACACACACAGCGTGCATGTAAAGTGTTGTGAAATCTGAATCAGGTCTGTGGTGTATTTAACGGAAGTGTTCTATCAATTTCCGAGTCCTGGTACTGATCCTGTACTATGTAAGATTTTTGGTTCTGCTGGGGAAGACACAGGTGACCATCATTAAAAACCTAATTACTTATAAAGTTCGTTACGCTTGGTATATGAGACCTCATCGCCAAGGAGGTTTTACAAACTGCCAATATCGTGAGTCGATTCTGGACACCTTTCCAACCATACGGACATGGGCAACGAAATATTGAAGCACCATGATTCAGAACCCTGTAGCAATAAAATACACCACCTTTTTGAAATGGACAAATTCTTCAAAGATCTGAATTCCATAAAGTGATATACAAGAACAAGAAAACCCAAATAGCTGTAAATACATATTAAAAATTGAATTTTCATAAGCTTCAATAAGGAAAACAGCAGAGTCATGTGACTCTTTTGTTGACCTCTGTAGTACTTGTGGGAGAAAACAGGTTAGAACCCTATACAAAATCTTTAGAAGAAAAAACCGTAGATAAGCATAATCACTGTGCTCTCATTTTGAATGTTACTCTGAGTACACAAATGGGGAAAAAGTGATCAACCTCCAAGTTTCCTCATAGCATACAAAAAATTAATCTCAACGGATCATAAATCTAGTTACATTTACAAGTATGAAATGAGGGGGGCACATGGCTGCCTTGGTCAGTGAAACATGCAGCTCTTGATCTTGGAGTTGTGAGTTCTAGCCCCACATTGGGGGGAGAGATTATTTAAAAATAAACTCTTTTAAAAAATAATAAAAGTATAAAATGTTAAATTTAACAAAGATTTTTATGTCACTGAAGGAGGGAAAATGATCCTTTATTTGTTTTTAAAGATTATTTTTAGAGAGACGCAGAGAAAGTGAAGAAGGGGCATAGAGAGAGGGAGAGAGAATCCCAAGCTGGCTCCATTCTGTCAGCACAGAGCCCAACAGGGGGCTTGAACTCACGAACTATGAGATCAAGAGCTGGACGGTTAACTAACTAAGCCACCCAGATGCCCCAAGATCTTTTAAATTGGACGTGCACAGAGACCAAAAAATATATTGTCTCCATTAAAATAAAAAAAAACACTTGGTCTTCCAAAGGAAAGTAAAAACTCAGACTGGGAGAAAATATTTGCAACATCTGTAGCTGACAAAGAGATTACATACAGAATTGATTTTAAAAATCTCTTAAGGATAAGAAGAGAGGTCATACTTTAAAAGAAAATTCAATTAAAAACTCAAATGATAAATCTACTTCAGATAATAGATAAATGATACAGTCAATTGAAAACCTACATAAATGTCAAGTGTATTCACTGGTATTGACATTACTTATCAGTGAGAGATAAATTAAATCCCAAATGAAATATTAATGCACTCTGAGTAGGAGGGGTAGAATGAAGTTGGAGAACCCTGATATGGGTAGGTAGCTGTCGCACGTTGCTGATGGCAATGCGAATGATTCGACTGCTTTGGAAAACGTTTTGGCGTCAGCTCATGAGACGAAATATAAACTTTGTACATGACACAGACATTTCACCCCCAGGTGTCTGCCCAGGAGAAATCAAACCATTGGTCACCAAGACTTGGAAACAGCCTCAGTGTCCATTGGTGACTGAATGGATAAAGAACGTGTGATTATCTAAGACTCTTAGTCCAGGTCACCAAGGCTTGGAAACAGGCACAGTGTCTGCTAATGACTGAATGGATAAAGAACGTGTGATTATCTAACAGTATTCCTCATTGTGAGAAGCACCTTGAGCCATGTATAGAATGGCTGAGTCATTGGTACATTTGAGACTCATCTGTAGAGCGCTGTATGTTTTTTGTACTTGAACAAAAAGTTAGAAGGTAATAAAAGACCCTGTGATCATGGATACACATATGTGCCCAATGAGATGTTATTCAGCGCTTCAAAAGAAAGATTCTGCCATTTACTGACACATGGGCGACCCTGAAGGGCAAATACTGCATGATCCGATTGAAACGTGGAATCTGAGAGTCAAGTCCTAGGAGCTGGCAGTTGGAGGGCAGTTGCCAGGCGCTGGGGGGTGGGCGGTAGCAGACACAGGAAATGGGGGTCAGCAAGTATGAACGTCCGCTGATAGGTGGGTGATTTGTGGGATCCATTGCACACCGGCATGACCGTAGTCAGCAACACTGCATCGTTTGTTTGAAAATGACCAAGACGGGCACCTGGGGGCTCTGTCGGTTACGCGTCCGACTTCAGCTCAAGTCACGGTCTCATAGTCTGTGGGTTCGAGCCCTATGTCCGGCTCTGTGCTGACAGCTCAGAGCCTGCTTCAGACTCTGTGTCTCCCTCTCTCTGCCCCTCCCCAGCTCACATCTCTCTCTCTCAAAAGTAAATAAACAAGACAGAACTGGTATGCGCTGAGTTGAACAGTTAGGGTCAAGGATGGAGTGGAATGAACCCCCAGTGACAGGTGGCATCTGTCCCAGGCAATGGAAATGTGCTTCATCCTGACTATGGTGACCTTGAAGGGGATAATGCACAGGTGCTAACCGTCCGATTTCCCCAAAGAAACCATGTTTTTGGTTTTTTGGAATATCTCTGTTGTTCTGTATTTAGTGGATTAGCATTCTCTTTATCATTCCCTTCTATTTACTGTGATTTGGTTGGGTCTCCTTTTATTACATGAATATTCTCTGTTTTCCTCCTCTCTCTGTGTTTACTTGGCTCTTCTTTATCTACTTTCCTAGGTTGCAAAATTAAATACTTGATACATCACATTTCTTTCCTTCTAACCGTATCGATCATGTGAAGCAATTTTGCTGCTCATTGTACTTGACACATTCCCGAAGCTGCTAGGTACTGTGTTTTAGTATCCCACACAGATTGGGAGAAGATACCCATAGTGCATCTATTGATAAATAGGGTTTTATCAATGTTATTTTTGGAGCAGATAAACAAATGTTGTAGAGAGATACATAAATATTCATTTAACTTCATGATACACTTAAATAAATGATCACACATAGAGCATACATTATTTGTGTTATACATTGTTATGAATGCATATATACTTAAATTTATAAGTCACATATTTTAACAAATATATATTCTCTTCAAAAGGACTTGAGCAGATGCATCACAACAGAATATATGCAAATGGCAAAGAGAGCAAATGCTGTTGAAGAACAGTCAAGAGAAGCAGACAGTAGTGTAGTTATCAAATCATCCCCACATTCCTGAAGACATCATTCAACTCCTAGACGTTTACATGGGAAAAATGAAAGCAGATGTTCTCCAATAGACTCATCCATGAGTTTCGTAGCATCTTTATTTTTATTTGGAAATGTTTATTATATCTTTATTTTTTGAGATACAATGTGTGCGTGTGCATAAAAGGGGGAGAGAATCTTAACCAAGGTCCATGATGTCCGTGCGCCTCTCAGCATGGGACACGATCCTGTGAACCAACACCTCATGACCTGACCCCAAATCAAGAGTTAGATGCTCAACCCGCTGAGTCACCCAGGCACCCCAAACGCGTCTTTGTTCTTAATGACATCACACTACAAGAAGCCAGATTCCTTCTGTAGGAGAGTGGACAACCCAAATTGTAGCATTTTTCACATAATGGGATGCTGAGAAAATACAGCAAATTGGTCAAATACAACAAAATGGGTCAATCCCAAAACACATGTGACGTAAAGGAGGGTACAGGAGAAAAGCATGTGCACTGTGTAGTTCCATTTATTTAACTTTATTTTCTTTTAAATTTTTTAATGTTTTTAAAATTTATTTTTGATACAGAGACAGAGCATGAGAGGGGGAGGGGTAGAGAGAGAAGGAGACACAGAACCGGAAGCAGGCTCCAGGCTCTGAGCTATCAGCACAGAGCCCGAAACAGGGCTTGAACCCATGAATGTGAGATCTGACCTGAGCTGAAGTTGGAGGCTTAACCAACTGCGCCACCCAGGTGCCCCCTGTTTATTTAACTTTAAAGACCAGGCAAAACCAATCCAGGGTATTGAATCCTGATCTGTGGTCACTTCGGCAGAATAGCAGGTGTTGACCAGAATACGGTTTCTGTGGGGTGGTAGGAATATACTTTCTCTTTCTGTGGATTATGTATATTTGTATGGATGACGTTCATAGGATGTATTCACACATATTTGATAATATTGTACTGTAGATTAAAATCTACGACTTTCACTTATGTATGTTTATTTTGAAAAATAAGTCATATAGTCACACGGCACAAATCAATGAATAGACACATTAGTTCAATAATACAGGAAACATGACCTCCCAATCCGTTTACCCCGAGGGTACTGGAGAACCCAAATACACAGACCTTAACAAGAGTTGAACTCTGGGTCAGGGTTCGGAATGCCTCTAGTTTCTGGTTAGGAATCGTAAAGCATTACTTATTTCATACGGGATTTCTGGAAGGTCATCCCGTTTTCTCCTGAGCAATGCAACTCACAGAACTGTTCTGACTTTGAAGCTTTTCCTTTCCTTTCCTGTTTGGCCTGCCTCCAGGCGGGACTCTAAGTTTAGAGCTCTTTCTGTTTCCAGGAGGAGTGGTTTTTGCAGAAAACTTCTCTATGTTTCTGTGCCTAAAGCTCTGTTGGGGTATCTCCCACTGGACCCAGATGCTTCTCTTGACACTTTGCTATGAAAAGAAGCAGAGATTGCTTTTATGAAGCTTGATCGATATCACTCATTTCTCATCCATCTTAATGCTACTGAATTTCTCTCCAAAATGAAGCATGATACCTTAACTGTGTCCTATTTCTGGTACAATTTGATTGAAATATCTATCAAGTTGTGTGACCTTTCTGTTTTCTGGCTTATGAAAGCGAACATGGCAGTTATTTCTATTTCTAGGTTATTAAATGATGATGCCTTGTTTTTAGTTTGTGTCTCCTAAGATTCTTATTGTGATCAGCAGCCAGCTAGCTGAAATAGTTTTTTTTCCTGAGAAGAATAACAGTGATTTCTGCTGCAATTTACATTTACAGTTTTTCCTAATGGTGTGCATTTTTAAATGTGGTTTTTGTTCTGGACCCAGGTGTTTCATTATTTATTTATTGTACTAAACTTTCAAAATTGGATGAATATTGAAAGAATCATGCATTCAATACCCATCATTTTGTTTTAATAAAAGTTAACATTCCACCAGAGTTGCTACACATATGCAGGTAGTTAGGTAGGTAGGTAGATTGATAGATTATGGATGGGTGGATGGATGGATGGATGGTTGCATGGATGGATGGATAGGTGGGTGGATGGATGGATGGATGGTTGCATGGATGGATGGATGGATTGATGGATGGATGATGGGTGGATGATGGATGCATGCATACATGGATTGAAGGATGGATGATTGATGGATAGATGGATAGACGGATGGATGGATAGGTGGGTAGATGGATGGATGGGGGGATAGATAAATTGGATGGATGGATGGATAGATAGAGATATGGTAGATACAAGGTAGAAAGATAGATGAAAGTTAGACAGATAGATATGATGGATAAACACCAATAGACATATAGATAGATAGATATGATGGATGGATGGATAAACAGACTGATAGACATATAGACAGAAAGATGATGGATGGATAGGGAGACAGATCGATCGATAGATATGGTGGATTGGTGTGTGTGTCTGTAGATATATAGATGATGATCGATAGATGTGATTGGATGGATAACTTGGATGGATGGATAGATAGAGGATGCGTGGGTAGTTGGATGGATGGATAGATGACAGACAGACAGACAGGTGTAAGAAAGTCAGTAACTGCCCAGAGTCACAGCAAGTCACTGACTGCTGTCTTGCTGCACACGCACATCCCCGAGTGAGCACCCTTTCATCATTTGAGGCACTACTGATCATTGTGTGTGTGGAGCTACCCTGAGCTTCCTTCGGGATTCCTCATCCTTGCTGGCCTCCAGGAACTAGGAGCCTGTCTGTAGGACCCTCCCCATCCCCTAAGAACACACCCGCACTGTCTCCAAACAGTAAGACATGTCCACCATAAGGAGAATCTCCCCTAGTTAGAAATAGGGTATTAATATATAAACAGCTATGGTGGATGACATGTATATAATCATAACTGATTCAAAGAAATAGACATCATAGCATCTCTTCCCAAAATAACTTACCGTGCACCTCTGAAAATAAAACAACACTTTCCAACATGAGAGCAATTCCATTCTCCCATCTAATGCAAAGGAAGCAGATTTTCTGGTATCATAACATCCTGTTATTTACGTTCCTGTTTCCTCAGTGGCATCCAACAATACATGTTCCATCAGACGGGATAATCCTTCTCTTCAGTCCTTCCTAACTGTGGCACGTCTATCACTTGCCTTTTTCCTGATCCCTCATGCCTGTTTGCGGTGACATCCTGGAGGTGACACAGGTACCTCAGTCCCCTGGATGCCTCTGACTTTGTGTCCTGGGACCCACATGTCCCACCACCCTCCATTTCCTCTCGTGTTAGAAATTCTATGTGGAGGCACGATTCAGTCCCAGGAAATCGTCCTAGACACGAATTCCTCAGAGTGATGCCCATCCCCTTATGTGGCCTTAGAAGAAAACTGTAGCATAACCTTGGGCGGAAGACTGGCCTCAGGGGACCTCAGCCGGGTCCCATCCGCATGTGTGGCTGGCTCCTTGTGTGGGTGCCCGGGACCACCCGGAGCGACACACACTGCGTGCCCCCCTCCTCCGGGTCCTCCCGGGTGGCACTGGGAGCTGAAAAAGTGGCATCTGTGGGCTTTCAACTCAACGAAATGAGCTTCAAATGTCAACTCATGCTTTGTGCCACAGGCTTCCCTTCTGTCTTTTGGAGCCGCACAGTCATAAAAAGCAAGAGTCGGAAATGAGTCAGAAGACGACAGGTCTGACATCAAGGGTCAGAAACGAGAGGTCACCTCCCCTCTGCCAGTCCTCAGGACAGCCCCAGATGCTCGTTAAGATCTGAAACCCGCCTTCCTTTATGCTAAGAGTTACCTCTCTCTAAAGAGACTTCTGAGTGTTTGTGTGGTCTATAATGGATGCTTTGCCGTTAAGACTCGGACACTCGGTTCCAAGTCGCGTGTTCACTGAAAGTTCCAGGAATGCCTTTGCTATAGTATTTATTTGATTTTTTGAATCTAAGTTTGATACCACACACACACAGTTTGTTACACTGTGAATGACATACATACGATCCGCAGCCTTGACATTCAGTCTTTGAGTTTGGTGAAGTTGTTCACTTTGCCAATAAATTATTTGACAATTTCTGTTCTTACTGACCTATACTTTGTCCAAGTAAGTATTGCAGGAGCATTCCATGTCAGATTATGTTCAGTAAAACTTCTTTAATGTTTGTCTATTTTTGAAAGAGAGACAGAGAGGAGGGCCAGTGATAGATTCGGGCAGACAGTCCCAAGGGGACTCTGCACTGTCAGCTCAGAGCCCAATGTGGGGCTGGACCCCACAGACCATGACGTCATGACTTAAGCCAAAGTCAGATGCTTGACCAACGGAGTCCCCGGGCAGCATTCCATGTTGGACTTTTAAAAAAATTTTTTACTGCAATTTTTATTCACTTTCAAGAGAGAGACAGAGCACGAGCAGGGGAGGGGCAGAGAGAGAGGGAGACACAGAATCTGAAGCAGGCTCCAGGCTCTGAGCTGTCAGCACAGAGCCCGACGTGGGACTCAAATCAGGAATAGCAATATTATGACTTGAGCCAAAGTTGGACCCTTAATTGACTGATCCACCCAGGCGCCCTGCATGTCAGACTTTTTAATGAACTAAGTAATCTGCTTTATTGGACTTGGCTTGATTTTTTTTTTTTATAGCACTGGACCAGTGAACACAGGAGCGAAATAGAAATTGCTGAAAGTCAGGACTAAATATTGTATTTAATCTTAAAGAGCATTATCTGTATATCATAAAATACGCATTTAGTTTTTGTCCCTTGGAAGCCAGCCATCCTGGGAACTCAAAAAAATGTGGGTTATCAATATAATCTATTTATTCCCTTCACACAAAGTAATGAGGAAAACGAGTTGAGTCATCTTCAGGATGAATAAATCTGGATGTCTGTTTTTTTAAGAAAGTACAGGAAGGGAGTTAAAATGCTAATCCAATGAGGCAGGAGTCATCCTAGTCAAGGTCAAGGGGAGAATCAGTGATGGAGTCAGAGGAAGCTGTCACGTGTATCAGTTTCCAGATGGTGCTGTAACACATCACCACCAACTTAGTGAGAGCATGGAGCCCACTTGGGATTCTCTCTCCCTCTCTCTGCCCCTCTCTCACTTGCACTCATGCTCTCTCTCTCTCTCTCTCAAAAGTTAATAAATAAAGGGGCATCCGGGTGCCTCAGTCGCTTAAGCACCCGACTCCTGATTTCAGCTCAGGTAATGATCTGGTTCATGAGTGTGAGCCGTGTGTCGGGCTCTGTGCTGACTGAGCACAGCGCACCTCACGTCCTCTCTCTCAAAAAGAGATACACATTTAAAAGCTTTAAAAAATGCTAGCATGCCGTTCTCGAGATCAAAATTGGACGCATTTCTCCTTGCGTTAAATCAAGCCACCAACAAGGCTCTGTTTCCTTTGCCCGTTTTAGCAGAAGAGAATTTTCTTGCCTTTTCCAGCATCTAGAGCCCCACCCCTACCCGACATTGCTTGGAACACAGTCCCTTCCTCTGTCTTACTGCTCATCAAGGTCCCTTTGACCTCCAGCTCCCAGCTTTGTGGTCCTAATGGACCCACCCAGAATTCCTTCTCAATTTCAAGGCCAGAAAATTAGCAACCTTAATTCCACCTGCAGCCTTAATGGAAATAATGTTTGAACTCTGTGAACCTTGTTGTAGAGACATGGAGAAGGTACTAGAGAAACAAAAATGGATGATGAACATTGTTTTCCACAAACAGACCCTTATTTTGTTTTATTTTATTTTTTAAAGAGGTTTTAATGTTTATTTAGTTTTGAGAGAGAGACAGAGCACGAGCAGGGGAGGGGCAGAGAGGGAAGGGGACACAGAATCAGAAGCAGGTTCCAGGCTCTGAGCTGTCAGCACAGAGCCCGACGTGGGGCTCGAACCCACGAATCGTGACATCATGACCTGAGCCGAAGTCGGACACTTAACGGACTGAACCACCCAGGCGCCCCTTGAACTATTTTAAAGAGTGACCACGATTGCCTCCTGTAGTATTTCGGGGCATTGACCCAGGACCTTTCGTTTCCCACCATGGTCTGCCTTGGTCTCAGGGCTGGGAAGACCTACAGATGTGAGTGCTGAGGACCCTGAGCACCCACGTGACTGGGCTCAGTGGGGTCAAAGGTTCTGTTTCCAGTCCCATCTCTGGAGAGTCAATACCCTCATTGAAGATAGTTAAGACGTGCTACCTTTAAAGAAGCAGAATGTGGAGAAGTTGAGTCATGCTTGGCTTTGACCTGTTGACTTCATTGGTCTCCACCCCGGAGCCTCTGAAGAAGGAGCCCAGGGTGCCTGCAGCCAGAGGCGGTGGGTCAGGACCACAGTGCAGGGTGTGAAGGTGCCAAGGGGCAGGGCACACAGTTCACGAGGCAGGACAGACCCCCAGGACGATGCAGGGGTGGAGAAAGCGAGGCGTGAATCCTCAGAATGGTGGTGTCTTCCTGATCATGCCTGATCCCGAAGGTGTGCCCGGCCCGTGGAGATGTGGCAGTCACCCACGCCTGAGTGCCAAGGTCGCAAGTGTCGCCTTTCTGTGTTGACAGCTGTACATTGGAAGAGGGGCCCGCGAGGGGGAGCTGGTACGTGCAACCGGTCACCCTCTGGAGGGAGTCTGTTTTTCCCCTCTGCACAGCAGTAGGAAGCCGAGTCATTTACAATTCCATAAGCGTGCTAGTCTGTGGTCCCTGTTAACCCCACTGTCGATAAATCAGCCAGGGGAAATGTGTGCGAGCATTTGGTTTCTCTCTTCCAACAGTTAGAATTCAGGGCAGAAAAACTCTGGATGGAGAGGCGGTGAATGGATGGGAATTTATCTCTCGTTCTACTATTTTCAAGGAAATTTCGCTGGTGAGCACTTGGATCCAGGACACCAGCCAGGCCCTGGGAGCCAGGAGCACACGTTTAAGGAAATAAAGAAAAGTGTGGAGCCCTCAATTACATTGGCCGAATTCCCTCTGAGGCTGCGGTTTCCCGAGAAACTGGATGTGTTGCTTTCTCTCTTAATCAGGAAGTCTCTTATTTTTCTCATGAACATCCAACTCCATCGTAGCTCAGGATGAAGGGCTTTGCTCGTTTCTAAAAAGAAGCAGGTTTATTTTCACCGTCTTGAACTGTTCATTCAGCTACGAATCCACTAGCGTAAAACGCGCTTCATTCTTCCCAGATTTCCAGTCCGTTGACCACTTAACGCCTTCAGGTCCATTTTTCCGCTTTCACGTCGTAGGGAGGTGTCCTCTGCTTCTAACGGATCTGTAAACACATCTCTCCCATATGACACTGGGTCCCTGGGGAGATGATTTGTTACTCAGCCCATTAGACAGGCAGGTCCTTACATTTTACTTGTGATCACCAAACCTACATGGGTTATTCTTCCCACCTGTGTCCACCTACTCCTCTGCCTCAGACCCGACCGGCATGCATCTGTCACAGCGTCACCCAGAGCTCCCTCAGTGCTTTTTTCATGGGACATTCGTAGCGTTGGTTTCTCAACTTGGTTGGTGCCCACTTGCTCTGTCTGCCATATTTCTTCCTCTGTGAGGATGAATCCTGCACCTTCACGTTTCCAGCTTCCCTGGAAACCTGTCCTATCCCAGGCTTTCTCATGGGTGGCGATAGCGAGAGGGTGTGGAGGTCTCCAAGACGGCAGGTGCACTGGGGGGAGGTCACAACGTTGACCTCAGGCGTGGCATCCTGCACGGGGAGGCATTCCAGTCCCCAGAGCCCACCGTGTGTCCGTGGCCGTGGCTTCCCCACACCCAAGCCGAAGCTTATCGTCAGTGTGGCCCCTGGACGATTCTCCTGTAACCTGGTCCTTGGCCCTTCCCCAGATCCCAAGGGCTGTGCAACCTCTTTCAACACACGTGTCTCTGCTTCGTGAGCCAGAGGGAGCTTCTCAAAGCTGAGTCACACACTCTGGAAGCCGGTGGCCAGAGGTCCTGTCAGTGTTGTGAAGTAACAGACAGCATCTCCTCCAGACCAGTGACATGCAGTTGATAGAAATGTCTTCCTTTCTTGGGTGTCTTGGGCACTGTTGGAAAATCCAAGCAATAGCTCAGAAATCGTTGTTGTTGGCGTCGGTGACCTAGCCAGTGTGCACGTGACCCGCGCCTGACCTCACACTACACGGGCATAAATGAATAGTCTTCTGGGTCGCCTCTCCATCAGGCAACCTTCTGGCAGGTACGGAGACGCCAGGTTTCTGCCGGCTTAGACGGTAGAGGATTTCACATGAAGATGCCTTCCATTTGTGAGGTTTCCCTCTAGCGGCATCAAGCCTATCACTTGTGCACACAGACATCCAGTGTTTTTGCAGCATGACTGAAGGTATCGGACCTGAGGTCCAGAGGAGACGTAGGGAGGAGGTAAAACACCGCACTGAGAATAAAACGGTCACTGTCCTTCAGGCCATTGACTCGGCCATAGTTGATGTGCATTTAGGCGAAGCCTGTTCAGTAGGGTGTGGAAGCCTGCGCATGCGGCGTGGTACCTGTGCCAGTGCCGGGGCCCTGGGAGGGGCGGGGGCCGGGCGGCCCAGCAGCAGGGACACAAAGGGGAGGATCCCTTTTATGCTCTTTTGTCCGGACAGGACGTGATGTTTCTCTCTGTCAGGGGCCCATGGAACCGGTCTCTGCATGTGCATGCACACATACGGACAAGCATGCACACCTACACCACACACATGCAGTACACACTCCACATGCACACGCAATGTCTACCAAATGCACACACGCACCACGTGTACATGCACACATACCACAGACGTGCAAAACACACTCTGCGTGTACACGCAGTGTATTCCTCACATGCATGTTGGGAACCGGTCGTTCCTGGGCTTTTGACAAAGTTCCTCCTGAGATCAGGAGATAGTGCGCTCAGCACTCCACTTACGGGGACCCCACAGGCAGTTGGGGACTTTCCATCGCTGCCGGTTGATTGTCTTGGC
>NC_043717.1:2075959-2120385 GCF_006229205.1 Suricata suricatta | reverse complement strand
TCATTTTAAGTAACTCAGTGTCGTTGTCTGGACAATGCAGGGAGAATGTGGCGCCATATTGAATTCCGGGGCATCAACACCCCGGAAACTAGGCTTGCTCCCGCATCTTTCTGCAGAGCCCCCGTCCCCAGTCATGTGCATCCTGGACACCGAATGCATTTCATCCGGACCCCTGACCATGCTGCTGCTGGGAACTCACTTCCTGCGCACTCTGCTGCCCTGTGTCAAGACCTTTGTTCATCTGGGTCACGTATATTCATTGAATCCACCCTGTGATAATTCCATGAGTTCCTCCTGCTTTGCTCACTGACCACCGAGTCCTTGTTCTCTTTGGAGGGAACCAAAGGTCCCTCTTCTTCCCAGGGGTTCAGAATAATTAGGCTTCTTTGTACACCCTGGATGTCCCTTGGGGATCCTTTAGATCTGTGGCCATGTTGATGGATACTCTGTGTACCACAGTCTGCACAGCAGTGGAAAAGCTTTATGTCTCTATCCACGGAAAATCCGCCATCAACGGTGGAATGACCAGTGGTGTGGACAGAATGTGAGTACTCCCCCAAATGCGTATGACAAAGCCCGAACGTCCAGAGTGGCTTCTTTAGAAATGGGGCTTCCGAGGAAATAATATGAGAGAAAGAAGATCATTCATCCTATAGGAGTCATGTCCTTATACAAAGTAACACCACGAGTCTGTCTCTTTCTGTGTCCACCATCTGGGGACAGTGGGAGCAGCCAAACATCTAACAGCAGGAGGAGAGCCTTCCGCAGACACCAGACACCCAGAAATGGTCATCTTGCACATCCAGCCCCCAGGACCTTGACAACACGTCTGTCCTTTAGGCTGCCTCATCTGTAGTATTTGTAGGGGCAGCCGGAGCAGAAAGAAAGGCAGAGAGAGTAGGAGACACAGAACCAGAAGCAGGCTCCAGGCTCTGAGCTAGCTGTCAGCACAGAGCCTGACGCGGGGCTCGACCCCATGAACCGTGAGATCATGACCTGAGCCGAAGTCAGACGCTTAAGTGGCTGGGCCACCTAGGTGCCCCTTTTTGAAAAAAAAATTTAGTGTTTATTTATTTCTGAGAGAAAGAGAATGAGAGAACCACCCATGAGCATGTAGGGAAAGGAGAGAGAAAGAGAGAGAGAGAATTCCAAGTAACTGACTGAGCCCCCCGGGTGCCGCAAAACATTTTAAACAGTAATAAAATACGTGTAAGACAACTACATATTTAGTTAGAAGTATAACTCATTTTTCTTTATTGTACCTGTTTCATAAGGAACTGCTTAACGTGATATACTTATAACAACGCATTAAATAACGCTTTCCCTTCTAGGAATACATTTTAATTTGGAGAAGAAAAATGGGCTTCCTTGTGATTCAGTTTTATCCTAAATACTGGAGAATCTCTGCTGCTCAATTTTTATATTTCTGCTCTTAAAAAAAGTAAAGGCCCAGTGCATTTATATTTTAACCAAAGTACCATATTGGAGCTCGCATATTTTGGACAGTTACAATAATCCAGGATTTAGTTTGTCTCCCAGTTAAATTCCAGCCAGAGTTAATAGTGGTCTAAATTGATTTTTATTGAGCTGCCTACTTCCTAACGACAGTTAATCAGCGATAAACTGGCTCGATTTTCTATTTTTGTTTTGAAGTTTTTCTCACATGATCCGCTAATGAAGACGTTTTAGAGAGCTATCGATGGGATTTTCTCCTCCAACATTAAATACAACCTCCATCAGGCGCTGCTTCCCGCAATGTTAACGCCACTTTTAAATGTTACCAAGAGAGTGAGGGTTTCAAAATGTTTTACTCTGAAGAAATAGGTTGCTTTAGTATGGCATGCTCTTGTGAACCTTAAACACCTGTCTTGATTATGTTTTTAGAGTTAACGGTATTTTAATTTCCAGACCGCTGAGTCATGCTGAGGTCTTCGGTCAGGAAAAGCCTCACACTCACCTCAACTAGTTGGGGCAAACGCAGGGATATCTGTCTCTGTGACTTAGGAAAGAAAAGAAATAAAAGCAACCACACCCTTGAATAGGGAGGCCAGAAAGAAAGACATGCCGGACATTGGGAAAGAAGAAAGCAGACGAAAGGCAGTTGATCTGAGAGACGGAGAGAAAAAAGACGATCCTGGAAAGGGTGAAATGCAGAAACGTATTTTACTAATTGCAGGTGATAATCAACAATGCTGTTAATGAGTTGAGTTCTTTTGAGTCTGGAATTTTATTGCCGAGAGACGTAGAAACTGTGAGGCAATGTGTCATGCATTGTAAACATTTAAAAGTACCTCCAAGGGAAGAGGAAGCAAAATATGTGTAGCAGAAACCATCAAGGTATTTTTAAAGTAACACAGTATGCCAGTTTAGCGATTTTGGAAGATAACAAGAAAAATGTGTGATTGGAGCACCAGGTTGGCTCAGTCAGGTAAGCATGGGACTTCGGCTCAGGTCATGATCTCCCGGTCCGTGGGGTCAGGCCTGTGTCCGGCTCCGTGCTGACCGGTCAGAGCTGGGAGCTGCTTGGGATCTTCTGTCTCCATTTCTCTCTGCCCCTCCCCTGCTCACACTCTTTAAAATACAAATAGAAATAATGATGACCAACCTTTGAAAGGAATTTTTAAAAAATTAGCGCATTAAGTTTCTATTACATGTTTTTTATTTTTGGAAAAGTATAGAGTGACAGAATTTTGCAGAAAAAGCAACAAAAGTCTTGTGTACCTTCACCTGTAGGCCTCAACAATAATTGGGCAGTAGGGTTAGGACCCCAACCCCAAACCCATTCTCAACTGTAATCCTAAAACTAAACCCAACCCCAACTCCAACACCAATCTTAATCTCAGCCCCAACCCCAATTCCAACCCTAATTCTAAACCCAACCCTAATCCCAACCCCAACCCTAATCCTAACCCTCGTAATCCTAACACTAACCCCAACATTAACTGATTACCTGTGTACCTTTGTGTGTGTGTCTTAGGGATTTTATATATATATATATATATGGGCACCTGGGTGGCTCAGTCAGTTAAGCGTCTGAATTCAGCTCAGGTCATGATTTAACGTTCGTGGGCTCGAACCCCACATCAGGCTCTGTGCTGACAGCTCAGAGCCTGGAGCCTGCTTCCATTTCTGTGTCTCCTTCTCTCTGACCGTCCCCTGCACATGCTGTCTGTCTATCTCAAAAGTAAATAAAACATTAAAAAAATTTTAAAGGAATTATATATATAAATTTAAAAATAAATTATTTTTTAAATGTACATCCAAGCTAGTTAGCATATAGTGCAAAATAATTTCAGGAGTAAATTCCTTGAACCCCTTACCATTTAGCCCATCGCTTCCCAGAATCCCTCCAGAAACCCTCTGTTTGTTCTCTGTATTTAAGAGTCTCTTACATTTTGTCCCCCTCCAAGTTTTTATATTATTTTTGCTTCCCTTCTCTTCCATTTATCTGTTTTGTTTCTTAAATTCCTTGTATGAGTGAAGTCATACGCTATTTGTCTTTCTCTGACTAATTTCGTTTAGCAGAATACCCTCCAATTCTATCATTGTAGATGCAAATGGCAAGATTTCATTTGTTTTGATCGCCACGTAATAGCGCATTCTACATAACTACACCACATCTTCCTTATCCATTCATCCGTCGTCGATGGGCATTTGGGCTCTTTTCATACTTTGGGTGTTGTGTATAGTGCCGCTGTAAACATTGGGGTGTGTGTGTCCCTTCAAAATTGTGTCGCTTTTACAAGGTCTTTTGATTGGAGTGGACGTTTCCCATCGCTTTTAGGTATGCGTGCCCATACTCCGTTACAATCCTGGTTTTGCCAAAATACTTTAAAAGATCTTCTTCTAAAGATCAGTTTCTCCTCAGGATTGTGACTTCGGGGATCAGAGATTCTTTCTAAACACACCTGTGTCTAAACCTAGACATTCTGGCCACATGAAGAGTGTGGAACGAATCTGTATCTTACGCCTGTTTCCTTACCCCCGCGTGTGTTATGGTCGTGGACGGTGCATGTACTTGGAACAAGGCTTTCCGCATTGTTGACCTCGGGACCCACATGAGAAGATGCATCTCACAGACACACTGCATTCTGGGAACAGTGACCGGGTGCATGGACCCGCTAGGCAAGGGCTTCATGGATGGGTAGAGACACCTTCCTGTGACTGTTGTTGTCAGAGTCCATCGGGCATCAAATACCAACATTTGTAACCGAAGACATCTCCTTCCTGTGAAGCAAACTCCCTTCCCTTGTGCCAAATGCTGAAACGGGCCCTTTATCTCCAAGATTCTACCTTGCTAACATCTGTCATTTGGCCGTGTTCTTAAGGGACGTCGCTTCTGGCTTTGTAACGGTGCCCTGGGCGCTACCACGTTACTGTCCTCATCTGACGCATCGAGTAGAGTATAGTCTTAATTCTTCTAAAACGTGTGCTGGAATTCACCAGTGGACCCATCTAGACTGGACTTTTCTTTGTGGGAAGTGTGTGTGTGTATGTGTAATCACTGAATCGCCTAATAATAATTATAATTATATATTATAACCTCATATTATTAGGTTTAGTTAGTAATTATTATTACTAAAATATTACTAATAATAATATTACTAATTCTTATTACTATACTACTACTAATATTATTAGTAATAGTAATATTAGTAATAGTTATATTATTATTCAGTTATTTGTGTATTTTGTGGTTGAGTTAACTAAAAACATGCCAATCTGTGGATCTTTACGAAGAAGCCCTTGTGTCTCACTGATTTCCCTCTGTGGCTTTCAGTGTTCTTTCTCTGTTCACACCTTAATATTTACAATTTCTTATTTCTGCTTGGGTTTCGTTTGCTCCTCTTCATTTAGATCTTAAGATGAATAGTGATATTATTCCATTTTGGGATTGTCTTATTTTCTATTACAGATTTTTGTATTAATAAGTGGCCCACTAGGCACTAGTCTAGATGCATGCTATGCATTTGGGGATGTGGAAGATTTGATGTTGGAATCCGGACTTGTAACGCGGTTTTGTGTTTATTGGTCTCGAATCCTTTTCCGATTTTCCCTTCTGATCTCTCGCTCGGCCCCCTGGTCATTTACGAGCACACCGTTTGATTTCTAGATGCCCCTCAGTGTCCTGCCCCGGTTCACTCCCACCTTGCTCAGTGTCGGTCCCTCCACATGGACCCAGGTGCCTTGTAGGACTTCCTAACGTCTAACCAAGGACGTGCACCCTGTGTGCCCGAGAACGATGCGTGTGTGGACAGAGCCCTTGACCCGGCGCAGGCTTTCCTTCAAATCCACCCATGACAAACGCCCTGTGAGTACAGGAAATCCAGGCATCCTCTGCTGATGATCATAAGCTTTTGCTTAATTAAGACAATGTTCAGGCTTTTATTTATATTTTAAAAACTTAGAAAAATTTTTATTTTTTAGAGACGGAGACAGTGTGCACAGGGGAAGAACAGACACAGAGAGAGAGGCACAGAATCCGAAGCAGGCTCCAGGCTGTCAGCTCAGAGCTCAGTGTGGGGCTCGAACCCATGAGCCATGAGATCATGAGCCACCCAGGCACGTCCAGTCTTGAGACTTTTGATTCTGAGAAGCAGGTGTCCTCAGTGCTTCTATGGACGAGCAGATTTTTTGTCTGTGGTTCAAAATTTCAGAGGGAGTCAACCCCTATTTGGAAATAACTACCCAACTGCGCCTTCAGCCCCCCCACCTCTGATAAAGTGTCTGCCAGGGATTATTGCTGGGCCCCTGCTCTTGTCCACTGATGTGGCCTCACACACAGCCTCTTCCTCCCTCCCTCCTTCCCAGTGTCCGTCCCTCCTCTGTAACCAAACCACATTCGTTCGTTGTGCACAGCATTATGGGAAACCTTTGATTTCCTTGTTCCCTCTGCCCCCTTTTGCTAAGGGCCCTTGGAACACTTAAGATCAACTCTGAAACAAGAAAATATTTGAAGAAGAGTCTATCGTTTCTGGGAATTAAAGTAGTATCGTTCTTCTAAGTGATATTTCCAGTGACGCATAACTTAAGAAAAACGTTTTTCCTGATTTCTAAATGCTTCTAAGTTCTGTGGCACCAGATATTTTAGGTGCCTCCCTCCCACGGATCCATCCAGAATTCTAGTCAACTAAAGACTTTGGGGACATCTGTTGATGATCATTTTTTTCGAAAATATACAGGAATGTATTTCTTTTACCACAAAGACTCATTGATGAACGAGATCTCTGTAGCCCTTCCATTATACACACCTGTGTCTCCTATGAAACTATGCGGCTAAATCATCTCACATTGGTGGATTATCTTCCTCATTTTCCTCTGCTGTCCTGAAATATTTTCAAATGGCTTCCTTCCCAGGTCTGTTATGTTGAGTCTTCTTGGAATGTCAAGTTCATTTACTATACCAGCATGGTGGTCTTGGTCAATTATGCTGCTGGGAAATACGCTCTCTGTGGGGCCCTGAAGAGCAATTGCTCTTTGTACTGAGATGTCTCAGATGCAATGAGATGTGAGTTAATCTCCCGGTTAATAGGTCTGCACTGGTTTTAAAAACAGATTCCCATTGGCTCCATTGGATACGCTTCCTGGTAGGATCTGTGAAGGCACACAGACGCGGGGTGCTGTTGGACACTGTGATTCTGTCCCATGTGACAAACAGTTTCTACCCAACTTCTCATGAAAATTCACGTCACTTCGGATAGAGGAATCTAATCGCCTATTTCTGGGGAAAACACGCCCGCCTCTCCGTGGAGACTGAACTCCCTAGGGTAGGAGTCAAAGCTCAGTAGGAAGATTGCCTCGTGGGTAACGAAAAGCAGGTCCCTGCGTGGGTGAACCCTAAAGGGATTCGAGAACACGGGACCCCAAATGGGAGGCCACGTAACAGGTCCCTGTCAAAGAAGAAAGACTTTGTCTCATTGTTACCGTGTGCCCATACAGGGTCTTAGGGCTCCAAGCATCAGGAAAAGGTGATCTACAACGTGATGAAAACCAAGAGCAAATTTATATTGTCCTTTTGCAAACAGTAGAGCAAAATAAGACCTCAGCGGTTCTATATTGTCTGTCTTCTTACTTCGAATAACTGATTTAGAATTACAAGTGGCAAGGAGTAGCCACCAGGAACCTATTTTCAATGATGAAGTGAAGATCTCTACTTTTCTTGCAAGCAATCGCTCATGCACTTGTTCGAGGCTAGGAAACAAGTCTTCAGGAGCAGGTGTGTGGAGGAGAGACCCATCATCTCAATATTCTTTAAAATATGAGGCATAGAATCACAGAAGCGTGTTAGCTGATTAAACAAAACCCCCTTTGTAGCATATATTTAAAACCTCATAAATAAATGTACTAAGTGGAGTGAACCCTGGCTCATAGACACGGTCTAGGCTCTGACATGGAGGTAGACCTTGACTTTGCCTTCACATGCCATGGACCCTATGTTTCTGAGCAGCCGAGAATCCGTTCTCTCCCAAATGTGCACCCTTTGGCTGTGATGGAGGCTTCCAGAATGTGCTGCCTTGTGTAGCATTGCTTTTGAAAGGAATGTCCTGTTTCAAGTCAGTGTGGAGGAGTCATGATTTCACATAGCGTCATCTCATTCCACGTGGTTTTCCCGTCCTTTCCAACCCCCCACTCCCAACATGAGAGCCGAACCCTGTGGTATAGACAGAATCCTGCTCTGTTTGCCCCCACATTTCCTATTACAGTCATGGGATACTTGATGACCTGCAAGGAGCCCGTTTGCATTGAGGAGCAGTGGCATTGGGCAGAAATCTCTGATTTTGATTCAGGTCATGATCTCACGTTCATCGGTTCAAGCCCCATGTTGGGCTCTGTGCTGACAGCTCAGAATCGGAAGCAGCTCCAGGCTCTGAATTAATAAGCCAGGCAAGGAAATCCACACATCTTCACACACTTTTGTTCAGCAGATATTCTAACAAGTCTGTGGGAGACGAAATGGAGGCCCCACCTCTAGGCTTGTGTCTGGCGGAGACTGGAGGGAAGGTTTGCAGGATTTCAGTTTCCCGGACCTGATCACCCTGTGTCCACAGCCCTGTGTCCATGCCTGCCCACCCACCATGTCCTAACTCCACACTGAGCTTACAAGTAGGACTTTGGGGCGCCTGGGGGTGCTCAGTCCGTTGAGTCTCTGACATCAATTCAGGTCATGATCTCATGTTCATGGGTTCAAGCCCCGTGTTGGGCTGTGTGCTGACAGCTCAGAGCCTGGAACCTGCTTCCTATTCTGTGTCTTCCTGTCTGTCTGCCCCTCCCCCCTTCATGCTCTCTGTCTCTCTGTCTCAAAAACTAAGAAAAAAAAAGAAAAAGAAATAGGACTCTGCACAGGGGGAAACCTGGAAGGTGACCCCAGCCTGTTATTTGTTTTGAACAGGATCAGGCCATGTTTCCCTTATATTTGTAGCTTCCTGTTGGCCTCAGAGCTCCGGCCACGTGTCACCGCTGGAAGGAGGTTGGGGTCCGTCGGCCATGATGTCTCCAAAGCCAGCAGTGGCTCACTGCTCTCCCGGAGGAAGGGATGCGTGTCCGGGAGTCTCACTCCAGGTTTCCTTGCTATACATGCTGTTCTCAGAACATGCAACCTACTCTTTATTTTTTAATGTTATTTATTTATTTTGAGAGAGTGCGTGGGGGAGGGGCACAGAGCAGGACTGAGAATCCCAAGCAGGCTCCCCAGTGCCCGGACAGAGCCCGACTTGTGCCCTAAAACCGTGCCTTCAGCTGACCTCAAGAGTCAGTTAATCCACGGAGCCACCCAGTGACCCCTGCAAGCCGCTCTCGAAAGGACAGACGTGTAGACTACAAACACAATTGTATTTCTGGTTTATAGCCCTCCTGAGTTGTCCTCAAGCCCTCAGACCCTGGTTCCTCCAGGATTCTCTCCGCCACGTGGCATTTACACGTGCTCTTTGCCCATGTGTTGTGTTCCTGACGTTGTCACAGGGAGTTTCTTCACTTCAACACTCCAGGCGTGGACAGGCCGCAGAGGGCTCTGCTCTGGCTAGAGGGGCTGCCAGGGCCATGGAGGCTGCTCAGGGTCCCTGCTTTCCTCCCCGATGCCAGAAGCACCCTCTGGTGTGACAGCCAAAACCATCTCCGGACAGTGCCTTGTGTCCCCCGGGCGGGGGGAGCACCATAGCCCCCTCTTAGTACAACCAGTGTAGACAGCAAACAGCTCATCCTCAGTGACTCCTGAGAGAGAAAGTCTGCAGAGCCAAACACCGTATCCTGCTCCCTACGAATCTACCCAGGGCTGCAGTACAGCCTGCCTACAGGAACCCCTCAATCAATATTTATTACGCTAAACTGCCTGCATCCGGTGTGCAAAAACTCCTTGAAATAGCAGAAAAGTTTGACCTGTCATCACAATCTCCTTTCGAGAGATGATAGGTTCTGCAGACAAGGGCATTTCGTGGTTGAACCAAAAGCCAGGAGCCTTGCAATCCACATGAATCTTAAATTATCACCAAATGCAAAGACCAAAGGAAAAAAAAAAAGCAACGTGTGAGTCTCCCAGGGAGATAGGGCATGCGTGTTTATTGCATACCTCAAGGTGTAGGAGCAGAACGGACTGATTATTATCACAGAGATGTATTTTCACATGGAAATTAGTCCATTTCCCTCTGCTCTGCTTGTGTGAACAACCAGCCGGTGTCAACCTTGCACATAGCGTCTGGCGTGATATTTCCATGAAGTGGAGGCAAAAGCAAAAGGGGAGGAGTTCCGGGACCAACTCTGTCTCTCTTGGCATTTGTCACCCCTGAGGAAGCATGTACTGGTACATACTCTGCACCTGACCACATCCACGTGCCTGCTTTGCTACCTCAGTCAGCACGATGAGGAAAATGTCACGATGTCACACTCCTGGCTGTGACTGAGACCTCTTTGCCTTCTCTGTAACGAGACACCATTTCCTCTCCAGCCTTGGGCTGTCAGTGCACCTTGTGATGGATTTCCGAGCGGGCTTGACGCTGTCTATAAATTTTCTTATGTGTGTTCTGTGCCGGGGGCCTGCAAACTACACTGATAATCGATTCATAAGAGAATAATTAGATTCAATTTTGTATGTTTGTATGCGTGGGAGTTCACAAAGGAAGAAGTGGATTCCGTACTGCAGCCTGCAAATTAAAGTGATAATCCATTTGTAAGACAATTACTACCTTCAACTCTATATGTTTGTATGTGTGGTGGCTCACAATGAAAGATGTAAGTTCTTGTGGTCTGTGGGTTTGAGGCCCCCATCGGGCTCTGTGCTGAAGCTCAGAACCTGGAGCCTGCTTCAGATTCTATGTCTCTCTCTGCCTTTCCCTTACTCTCTCTTCCTCTCTCTCTCCCAAAATAAATAAATACACATTTATTTCTTCAGAACAGCTAACTAGGTTTTCACAGAACAAAATGCTACCAGCGTCAATAAAATTAGCACATTAAAAGTAAACTTTGAAAACCAGTACAAATGTACTTATAATGAGACTCCTATATTTAGGACTTTAGCCCAAGAAAGGGTTCGAACTGCTTTTCTTTTTAATTTTTTTAAAAATTTTAAATTTTATCTTTCTTCAAATTGTTTTAAATTAAAATTCTGCACTCTCTGTTTAATTAAAGTTGAATTTGAAAATATTTAAAAATGCAATTTCGTCTGTGAAGTGTAGAATGTTTTTTCTGTTTATGAAGATAAGCCGTGACATAAAAAGCAGAATTCTCATTAAATCTTAGAACACGGAACACTTGACAATTTCTCTCTGATGATCGGATTCATGATTTATGCATCATTCTGTTGGGTTTTATTTTCCCTGGGACTCTAATGTGAGTTAAGCAAATATCCTTTGTAGACGGTTTGATCCTGAGTATCTGAGAATCTGCAACATGTTTTTGATAAAATTCAGTTCAGAGGAGAACACGGTACAATTATGCTGTATCACAGAGTCCTTCAAATCGGGTGGAAACACAGCTTCGCTTAGTACACGTTTACGATGTGTTATCACGAAGTTGGCTCTGGGAAAGGGTCCCGTCCTGTGCTGGGCTGCGGACTGGTGTTGAGGGCAGGGTCAAGGGCAAGGGCAAGCCAGCCCGGACATACACTCTCTGTACACCCACAGGTGCCTCCTTGGGAACCCTAGTGACGATGTGTGCCGTCCGTCTCCTGCTCTCTTTGCAGACATGGGCTCACAACAGATGAGTTCTACCCTTTTTCCCATGACTGGCTCAGTGTGGACAGTCCGCCTTTTAACGTATAATATGAAACATGACAGACCTTCGGAGCTTTGACCACAGACCAGGGGTCCAGCGTGGATGAAGAGTGACCCTCCTGGAGTGTAGCTTGACCCCATGGGGGGTGTAAAGCCGAGCTGAGGGTCCCTGTAACTCCCCATGGTCTTAGTGCTCTGTGGGTGGGGCGCTGGGTTGGGCGGCCATCAGCATGACTACCGCACGCCCTGGAAAATGAAGTCAGTGCTACGCGTAGATTTCAAAACATCCAGGATCTTCATGGGGCCTGTTAAGACTAACATTTTAAAATCCACTGGGTGGGTGGGTAAGTTAGAATAGAATAGAATACAATGGAATAGAATAGAATAGAATTAAATTCACTGGGTTCTCTTTATGGAACTATCTTTAAAGGGCTAAAGTAGCACAGTACTTTTACGGAATTCTGACTTTCCCCAATGATGTCCAGGACCGAGGCTATATTGCAATTTTACTAAGAGTGATAGAATTTCAAGGATCTCCTTGATGTTTTCTTCAATAAATATATTTTCCACATCAGCTGTCCTGCCTGTGTGGCTGGGATTTTTCTCCCCCCCCAAGCCCCCACGCAGAACATATTTTTTGGATCGTTTCAAAAAGCTAAGACGGGGCCCTGTCGTTCGTGACGGTGTGATTAAGACAGGGCAGGTCTGGGAATGTCTGCCGGTGATGGAAAATCACGAGCATGGGCACTTTCTGTGCTTTCAAAGGAAATAGATGATGGAAAAATGAGTCGTAAGAAATTCCCTGGCAGCAGGGGAAAGGGTGAGGAAAAGCAAGCCTGTTCTCCTTTTTAAATTTTTTTTAAACTTTTATTTTTTTTTGAGAGAGAGAGAGAGAGAGAGACACTGAGTGTGAGCAGGGGAGGGTCAGAGAGAGAGGAAGACACAGAATCCAAACCAGGATCCAGGCTCTGAGCTGTCAGCACAGAGCCTGATGCAGGGCTCAAACTCACGAACTGTGAGATCATGACTTGAGCCCATATCAGACGCTTAACTGAGCGATTCAGGTGCCCCATGTTCTCCTTTTTAAAACCAAAAAATTAACCATATTATTTGGAACCACAGAAGAGATCTTCCATTAAAACTTGTAACTAAAAGGATTCTGATCGGTCCATTTTTGAAGGTCCAAATCTTTCAGTATTACCTGAAGTGTGTGTGTGTGTGTGTGTGTGTGTGTGTGTGGTCTCTTATCAAGAGGTTGACTAATATTTTGGAAAAACCATGTGCTTGAACTGTTGAACCAGAACCAGTTCTGGTAAGAATGGGGATAGTAGAGACAGAGTATTTGTGGGGTTGGAGGGGCAGTTCATAATCACGTGCTCAGCGTCTCTGGTCATTCACGCATTTCCCTCCCATTCCAGCGATTTGCTGTCCCACCAACACCTGTGAATTTCTAGGGACAGGACATTCGATGCCTTGAAGGACCCAAACGACGAGAATTTATAACATTTTACTGAGACATGACAAAAGGGCAAAGTAGTGTGTCCATATTCATTCACGGTTAAGACAAAGCCATCTTCTCTTTACCTTCTCCTGAGTTAAACGAGACAAGTCCTACTTGATTGCAACAGTTTCTACAGGCATTCGGGGTCATTGTGGTTGCAAAGCTACAGCAGGTTCCCAGAGTTCTGGGGTGTTTTCTTTGCAATATTCGTGCACCGTATTGTGAAAGTGCCGAATACCAAGCACAAGGCCACTGTGTGCCCATCCCCTCACCCAGGGCAGTAAATAGTCCCAGCTTGATAAAGACAAAGAGGAGAGTAAATGAATTAACTACCGGAGATCTCATTAGTGCTCAAATGTCCTGCTTTAAAAGTCTGTCACTTTCTGGGGCACCTGGGTGGCTCAGTCGGTTGAGTGTCCAACTTTGGCTCAGGTCATGATCTGACGGTTTGTGGGTTCGAGCCCCTCGTCGGGTTCTCTGCTGGCAGGTCAGAGCCTGGAGCCTGCTTCAGATTCTGTGTCTCCCTCACTCTGACACTCCCCTGCTCACGCTGTCTCTGTCTCAAAAATAAATACATATAAAATAAACTTCTTAAATTCTGTCACTTTTCCAATCTTTCATGCTAATGTGGTTGTTCTCAAATAGGCAGCAATATTTTTTTTTAATTTTTTTATGTCTTTTATTTGTTTTTGAGAGACAGAGAGACACGGTGTGGGCAGAGGAGGGTCAGAGAGAGAGGGAGACACAGAATCCGAAGCAGCTCCAGGCTCTGAGCTGTCAGCACAGAGCCTGACGCGGGGTTCGAACCCACGAACAGTGAGATCATGACGTGAGCTGAAGTCGGACACTCAACCGACTGAGCCCCCCAGACGCCCCTCAAATAGACAGAAATATTTTTCAAGCCCCTACCATTTTTCCTAATTCAGCTTCTTAAAATAGTCCCAGAGTGATATTTATTATCCAGCATGAGTTGAAGGCAGGATGTCAGGCTGGCTGAGTCTAGAGACGATGCAGCTCCTGATCTCAGGGTTGTGAGTTCAAGCCCTTCCTTGGCTGTAGAGATTACTTAAAAATCAGATCTTTTAAATAAAACTCAGGTTAAGAAAGATAGGCGTATTATTTCTCTCGTGTCTGCATTATAAGAGACAACACGTATGGGCACCAGGGGTCAATACATGTATTTACATTGAGCTCTGCTGATGGTTCATTGGGCGAGCTTGGAGAGATCACATTTCTTTCTGGCTCAGTATGCTGTTCCCTAGCATTATAATGTTTTTATCTTTACAGTGTTGTTGTAAAAAATAAACACCGCATAGCATCAAGTTTAGATAAATTTTAACCATGTTAAAGTATACACTTGGACTGGTTTCTGGAGTCACTGCTGGCATAATACATGGTGTGAATTGGAGGTGATGGCTTCATACTTTGCATTCCCCTGAATACCAAGCCCGAGCTCACCCCCCCCACCCCCAATCCTGTCACATAATTATGTTTCTTTTCTTGTGCTGACTCAGAGAACATCGACTTGTAGCAGTTTTCAAGTCTGGGATATCCTCTCCTTGCCTATAATCCGTGCATGTGACTTGTAGCATTCACTCATGTATGAGTTCCGTGCTCTACTGTAAACAACGTTCTCTGACCGCTCTACTGTTTTTACAAGTCTGACTTTTTTTTTTTTTTTTTTTTTTTAAGATTCCACGTGTCCGTGAGACGTTACAGCGTTGGCCCTTCTGTGCCTGGCTTGTCTCCCTAAGCACCACGCAATCCAGGTCCATCCCTGATCTCACAGACCGCAGAGTTCCCTTTTTTCCGTGGCTGAATGGGATTCCACATTATGGGTCTCCCACGTCTTTATCCACATGGCGGCCTTAAGTATCTTCACCAATGTGGTGCAACCATGGACGCTGTCTCGTTCCAGACCTTTCCTTGTTCCCCTGAACAGAACCCACCTCCCCTTGTGTAGCTATTTTTCAGACTTCCTTTCTTGCCAGCCTCTGGTCACACATCTGCTCTGTGTCTACACAGAATCGCCAATTCTGGATGGTTTGTGTGAACGCGGTCACACTCTCTACTTCCTTCTATACTTCTCTACTGCATTCCGTGTTTTCAGGGTAGCGTGTGTGAGAGCTTGCTCCCTTTTGCATTCCAACAATATCCAGTCTTACGGAGAGAACGCACCCTCTGTGTGCATTTGTCTGCTAATGGACATCTGGACTCTTGCACTGTTTGCTGCCGTCGACAGGAATTCCGTGATCCTCTGTGTACGCGTATTTGTTGAAACACCTGCTCAAAGTCTCTTTGCTGTAGACCCAGGATGGGAACTGGTGGGTCATCCTATCCTGGTCTTACCTGTTCTCTTTTATTTGTCTGTAGTTCGGCTGTGATTTCCACAGCCGTAAGTAAGCACGAAATTTCAACAACATCTTTGTTGCTAGGAATGAGCAATGTCCATAACTAATCATTTGCTACTGCGCACAGACTCTTGAGGCAGACTGTGTAAAAACATGACCAAAATATATTTGCATGTGCAGCTTTAGGCTTTACGGATCCGTTCCCATCACATGTTGCTCTCGGACCCAAGTCTGCTACAAATTCACTTCAATATAAGACACACGGCCCATTCAACGTGGCCTTGACATTCACAGGCACCTGCACCCATTTCGAGCCTCAAGTCCATGGTGCGTGTTAGATGTTCACACCAATTCTCACCACGTCACCACATTGCCTGCACGCCATAGACATCTTCATGTGCTGGACCATGTCTGTAACAATTCTGTGCTATGACTGAATTATTTATAGGCTGATATGTTCATTACAACGTCTTCCAGTCTGACTTAAAGAACCTATTTTTTTTTTTTGCCTTATTCACAAAGCTTAACTAGACACAGATATTAGAAACACATTCCCAGCTGCGTGTTGCACACACGATGTGATGAATTAGGGGACGGAGGGCTGACGAACCCCACACCGGTCCCCGGCTTCTGTCGCTCCCACTGTTACATTTGTTTGCATAACGGAGTGCGGTGGCCGCACAGGGTAATTACCGCCATCCTTCTCCGAGCCCATTCATCTCCTCTAAACGGTGGGAAGCAAATGGAGCAGAAAGGAACCCAGTGGGGAAATATTTCTTTTGTGTGTGGCAAACCTCAAACCCAGTTTAAATCTCAGAACGCCAACGTGTAATTTATCTCACTGTTCCCAGACTCTGAGCAATTAGGACATCAGGTTTCTGAGCACTGGGTGGATGTTGGCTAATGAACGCTCTGTTTAATTTTTTAATGTTTATTTTTTTAATTTTTTGAGAGAGAGAGAGACACAGACTGTGAGCAGGGGAGGGGCAGAGGGAGAGGGAGACACAGAATCAGAAGCAGCTCCAGGCTCAGAGCTGTCAGCACAGAGCCCGACGTGGGGCTCGAACCCACAAACCGTGAGATCATGGCCTGAGCTGAAGTCAGATGCTTAACCAACTCAGCCACCCAGGCGTCCTTTGAACTTTCTGTTTGAATGCAATCCTCGTGGTCATCTGCTCACTCCAAGACTGTTCATCAACGACCATCTCCTTGTCCAAGAACTTGAGCTAATAGTTTGCAAAAAATAACCAGCATTTTGTTGGTCCTTCATATTCTGTATCTTTCTTCACTTATGTTTACTATTTCCTTTGTAATCATCTTTCCATCCTTTATTCCTGTCACAAAACTCAGTGCGTTTGGACGGAATATTTACTGGAAGACATATTTTCAACTGGATAACCATGAAAAAAAAAACACCACAGATCAGTTGGTGGTGTGTGGTGGGAAAGAAACAGAAAAATTGCGTCTTTGAGTGCGTGCGTTCGAAAAGCGGTCTCTGACAACTCATCTTAGCTCCTGCTGTAAAACCCAGAAAAATAAGACTGTGTTAAGTCCAAAATAAATGGAAGAATTATAAATAATGAAGTTAAGAAAAAAATCATCGAGAGAGAAAATAGTTTAAGAGATAAAACCGATTAAGTCAGAAGCTGGCCCTTGGGAAAGCTCAATAAAATTGGTGAATTCCTAGGCATTTTGCCAAAGAAAAAAATTGCAAATACAAAAGAGACGTTATTAAGGACTTCACAAATTCTAATAGAATGATAAGTAAGTGTTGTAAACAACTTAACCTGACATTGTAGATCAAGTGAATAAATCCTCTGAAAGACAGAAATTACCAAAACTCTCTCTCTCAGTCACACACACACACACACACACAACCTAAATAGCTCTGTGTGTATTTAACACATTTGCAATAAAACATTTCCCCAAAGAAAACTTGAAAAGGAGATGTGTATCAGTTGGAACTTAAAAAATAAAGTTATGGAATAAATAATACCAAGTACATACAAAATCATCCACAAAACATAAGATGACAAAAATTCTGACTCATTTTATGAACCTAGTCTTACCAGAACCTAAGTCGTCACAATAAAAATAAACTACTGATGAATATTCCTCATGAAAGTAGATGCAAAACCCTTAACAAAATGCTAGTAAATCAGGGCATGGGGTGGCTCAGTGGGTGAGGCATCTCACCGCTGTTTTTCACTCAGGTCATGATCTCACGGTTCCTGAGTTCGAGCCCCACGTCGGGCTCTGTGCTGACAGCTCGGAGCCTGGAGGCTGCTTCTGATTCTGTGTCTCCTTCTCTCTCTGCCCCTCCCCTGCTTCTGCTCTCTGTCTCTCTCTCCCCCTCTCCCCATCTCTGTCTCTCCCTGTCTCAAAAAAAAAAAACAACCAAAAATAAAAAGCAAAGAATTTTTGCCAAAAATAACTGAAACCAAAGAACCAGTTGACCAAATTCACATATAAGCACTAAAAATATAACTTGAACTTTTCTGTGAGAAACCATAAGAGAAATTATTTGTGATGTTTGATTTACAAAAATACCTCCTGTAGATGGTACACATTTCGTTGATATTTGAAGTTTCTTTTTTCAGATGTGGAGCAGAGAGAGAGAACCCTGGGCAGGCTCCATATTATCAGTGCAGAGCCTGATGCGGGGCTCAAACTCACAAACCGTTAGATCATGACCTGAGCCGAAACCAAGAGTCTGACCCTTAACCCCTGAGCCAACCAGCTTCCCCAAAGTTTGAATTTTCTATTTCTAAAAAGACACTTAGGAGTGTCATAAATTAATCCAACAAATTAGGAGAAAAGATTTACAAAATAAGCAACACATAAAGTTGTTTGTGTTTTGAAATCCAGAAATTTTAACAACCTTTCACAATGAGCCATAAGAACAAATATAACAGAGTTAAGATCATTGAAATGCCCAAACCTTTTCACAGGCATTCTATCCCAGAAATATGCAGATGTCCAATGAACACATCACCTCTAATCACTGTCACTAGTCATTACAAAAGCAAATTAAAACAGTGAGTGACCACAATGTGCTAAAATTAAAAGAAGTGAGTGTAGTAAGTGTTGGTGATAATGTCACAGACATGGAGGCCTCACCCTGTGGGTGGAAATGCCAGTATTAGAAATCTCCTTTAGAAGATAATTTGAGGGGTGAGTGGGCTCAGCGTCCAACATCAGCTCAGGTCATGATCTCACGGTTCGTGGGTTCAACCCCCACGGGGCTCTGTGCTGACAGCTCAGAGCCTGGAGCTGCTTTGGATTTTCTGTGTCTCCATCTCTCTGTCTCTTTGGTCCCTCACTCACACTGTGTCTGTCTCCATCTCAAAAAATAAATATATATTTAAAAAATCTATTTAATGAAAAAAAAGAATTCGAGTTTTTCCCCATGAAGTTAAATGCACGGTCAACTC
The DNA here is from genome assembly GCF_006229205.1 of Suricata suricatta. Taxonomy (NCBI): domain Eukaryota; kingdom Metazoa; phylum Chordata; class Mammalia; order Carnivora; family Herpestidae; genus Suricata; species Suricata suricatta. The sequence goes on along the minus strand of NC_043717.1, from coordinate 2,101,898 downwards.
TAGACAGTCTCCAGTAAGTATTTCTCTAAGGAATTAAACACCTGTTTCTACTTGGTGACCTTGAGAGGGTGTCCAAGTCATTCTAAGTTGTAGGGACCAGACATGGGAAGGACCCCGATGTCTATGGACACGTGAGGTGATGGTTGTGCCCCCAGGAGTGGGATTATGCCCTCCTCTCTCCCCCTGCAAAAAAGGAACCAATTCCTAAGACTCACAATGCACACGAGGTCCAGGACATTGACACTCAGTGACCCAAGCCAGATGGAAGGGAGGATTCCATTTCCGTGTTGAAAATGGTGTTTTTCTTGCTTGTGCTGATTTTTCCACGTCTACAGGTACCTTTCAGAATCCCTCAAGTGCTGGGATTTTTACTGCAGATTTTAAGTGTGCTTTTTTTGGGTTCACGAATGACTCATCACTGAAGACGGTTAAAAATCTTTTCAGGAAACGGTAGCACGGATCAAGGGAATTTTTGAGCAAACCCCAGTTGCCTCTTGAAAGGGAATTGGGAGTATTTCCGTGAGCGGCTGTATGCCTGCTGTCTCCTGAGGGACGGAGGGCAAGTCCCAGCAGAGAGGCTGAGGGCGAAATTGGGCGCAAAGCCGTCCCTCAGATAAATGGATTTCTGAAACCCGTTTTTGTACGTAAGAAAAATGTGTCTCCTATCTTATTATATCTTTGACCCCAGGATTTTCATCCTTCACTTTGTCTTCACCGAAAATGGATCTTTTATATATCCAGAAATTTTATTCCAACTGCTTCTCCCTAAACTCTAGCAAAAAGAGATAAAATGAGAAAAACAGTCAGCTTGATGTGCTGTCTCTGCAGACGAGTTCTCTTCACATGGACCTAAATGGGTTTTCAAAATTAAATCTGACGTACAAATAATATTTTAAGAAAAGAATTAGAAGGTATTTAATGAAACATAAATAGACATAACAGCTCTCAGCAAATTCCTCCGGCTGGAATTTGATCAGGAAGGTGTGAAATAGAAACATAAAATTATTACCGGTCCCAACGTTTGTGGTTTTTTCCAAACATGGAAGGGTGAGGAAGAAATCTAGTCTGCGTGAAAGATAGTTTTGAAACTCAGAGCAAATGTCCTGTATCCAAACTCCAATTCTGCCTTCGTGGTTTCCCCGTTATTAAACAATGCAAATCAAGGTGACCGATTTTTACTATTTTTAATTTTAATTTTTTATTTATATTTTTTTAATTTTTATATGGTTTTTTAAAATTTATTTTTGAGAGAGAGAGACAGCACGAGCAGGGGAGGGGCAGAGACAGAGGGAGACAGAATCTGAAGCAGCTCCAGGCTCTGAGCTGTCAGCACAGAGCCCGACACGGGGCTCGAACCCATGAACCGTGAGATCATGACCTGAGCCGAAGCTGGACGCTTAACTGACTGAGCCACCCAGGCGCCCCTAATTTTTATTTTTAATAATTATTAAAAAGCAATACTAATAACCATGATAATAGTAATCTTGACAGACCACAGGGCTGTTTTTTCGAAACTCAAGACGAGGTACGCTCTTTGTCTTCCCTGGATCCTGTCGATGGATCTTCAAAACAAGAAAACTGTCATGAACTGAACTCACGGCACGTAACCCGTAGTCGTTCTAGGAAATTTGGTGGAAAGGTTTAGAGCAGGGTGATTAACTCATAACAAATACTCCTCTTGGAACTTTCTCCTTTCTAGAACCGATTCTTTCTTGTAAACCGAGTTGTGTGATCCTTTGAAAGGTCGTGGAAATTAAGAGATGGATGTGCACCATGGTTAGATCACAGTGAAGAAATGACAGTCCTCGCTGCCCACTTTTTTTTCCCAAAAAACCCTCAAATCTCATTCAAGGCAAGATAGCTGAGGGTAGATAGCGCTGAAAACAACGCTTCTCAGAAGGCGATATATTGCATTTTGCTCGTGTTACATTTGCAAAGGAAAGACCTGAGCTTCCAGAAGCGGGAGCAGATAGATGATGCCATCGAAAGGTAGGAATCAAAGGTCTTTGATACACGCCTGTCTCCAAGAGAAAAGGAAATCCGATCCCACAGTAACCCACTCTTCGGAGGACGTGCGAAAGAATTCGTTAGCAGACAAGTGTAAGCGTGGAAATGAGAACAGAGAACAGAAGTCGCCAGTGCTGATCTGTGAGTTTTTCCCCTAAACACCGAATTGCTCGCTGGGCTCAGCGCAGCTCCGGACGACAACCACACAGTGCGCTTCACTGGCCACGAGCTGAGCTCCTCTGATGAATTCCTGCGACCGGATACGGCCGTCCATGCCCTGGTGAGTCTGGCTGGACGTATCCTTAAAATAGAACACGTTCTTGGCTCCCAACACACACACACACACACACACACACACACACACACACACAGGCACTTTGCCCTTCAGAAAGAATAGTTCTTGCAAATTCAGATCATTGCATCTACCTGTCAAGTGTAAAATATTTACCATCCGGCTCTTTTCAAGAAAAAGTCTGTCCAGCCCCTGCCCTACTGATGAGCAAACGCTAGTGGAACGGACGCAAGCTTATTGTTACCTCCCAGGCTGGGAACGTGCGTAATAACAGAAGCGCTATAATAACAGAAGCGCTCGGTGAAGAATTGCCGGAGTCCAGCTCCAGGAGTTCCAGGGTCCCCTGAAGGCAAGACGGTGTTGGCGGAAGATGAGGGAGAGAGCCATGTTCTTCTCTGTCAGCCCGGCATCTCTACCCTGTCGGGTTTTGTGTCTTTATTTATAGATGAAGTGTTAACATGACATTAAAAAGTGGAATTTTTACTACAAATAATTCTCAGTGATAAGATGCTTTGAAAAGGTGCAGAAACAGGTTTTACAGAGGCATTTCTTCAGAGCTATTCTAATTACAGTGAGGTAACGTACACATCATAGGATAACAGGATATTCTCCGTGAAAAGCAGGTCACATACACATTTGTTTGAACCGGTAGTAAATCTTAACAACTAAGAAGATACCAGGGTGTTTTCAGTGAGAAGCAGATAGCAAACACATTTTGTAACAAGGTTGCTAAAATTCAGGCAGAAACAGGGCTGGGAGGGATTCTGTCTGGCTCACAGGAGGAAGAATGTATTTGCAATGGTTAGTAAGGAAACCTTTTGTCAACCTTGTTCTTTGATGTGGAAGGTGTAAGCGCCACAGGCGCCCTAGAAGGGTCGGCCTTTGCATATGAGTTTAAGTTGTAACTACTCTTACCCATCCTCACAATGGGCACCAGTTAGCATAGGTAAGCGCAGTGACTTGTGCCTGGCTCTTGTTTGTTTCTCCTTCCTTAATTAGGCTCTTTTTCTCAGGGCCAGAGTTAATAGTAAATCTTGTGTTCTTTAATCCCCTTCATTATCTAGGTCTTAAATTTGGGAGGCTCATTAGAAGAGCCTTTCGACAAAACATCTGCAGTGCTTTGTCTGAATTCCTCTTTATAGAGGTGGGAATATGCTTCTTCCCATGAGGCATCTGTGTGGGGAATATCGGCCTGACTTGGAACATTGTGAGGCCTCATCAACAGCAGCAGGCTTAACTTCACATGAGCTGTAGTAGCAGAAGGAGATGCCAGTTTCCGCCCTCATGGCACGTCTGCCATTTCCTTCCTGTGACCGCGTCACCCAGCAAGGTGCGGCTCCCGGCATAGAATCACGATGCTACCACTTGGCTGTACTTTCCGCTTACTTTCACATCTTCCCTTATAGACTCATATGCTCGTGAAAAAATGTTGGTCCTGGACTTGTAATTTTCTCCCCCCAAAAAAACTATTATTGAAGGGTTCCTGGGTGGCTCAGGTGGTTGTCTGACTTCAGTTCAGGTCATGATCTCGCATTTGGTGAGTTTGAGCCCCGTGTCAGGCTCTGAGCTCTGAACACCTGGAGCTGCTTCAGATTCTGTGTCTCTCTCTCTCTGCTCCTCCCCTTCCCACACTCTCTGTCTCTCCCTGTCCCCCAAATAAGTAACATTTTCATGTTTACCCTGGCACCCTGGCAACCTAAAAAGGTCTCTTGCAAAATGTCAGCAGATTTTGGGAGTTAACTGATCTCTGATTGATAACGGACTGTGTTGTTCAGTGCACATCAGAATTGCCTTAGGCCAGCCTTCCCATATGGGGAAAATAAACACAGAAGCTTGAAATTTTCATGGCTTTGTTTGCTCAGTTATATTTATAGACAGCTGTCACAAGGCTGGAGAATGACCCGTCGTGAAACAGTGCAGAATCATGTGTGACTTTACAGTAGCATGCTTTCCTCCGGGAAATGGTTTGGCACAGTGGGTGGGCCTATTAATATCAATGTCAATTGTGCAGAATAGCATGTCACTATAGGAGTTTTTCCTGGACTCCTTTTCATTAATACAACACATCATATACTGTTTGACTTTTTGCCACTGTATTAGAATTCTACAAAGAAACCATACACACACACACACAGAGGCAGAGATAAAGATATTAAGAAACTTTGGTTTGCAGGAGTTGCTCCTGTGACTGCTTCCATTAGAATGCCTGTAGTCTGCAGGATAGACCAGCAGGTTGGAAACCTGACACAATGCTGCACCCTGAATTAGAAGTCTGTCGGGGGGGGGGGGGGGGGGGAGGCAATTTCCACATCCATCAACTGATTAGATGCGACCCACCACATCTTGGAAGGCTCTCTATTCAAAGACTACTGGATTAAGTCTTAAGCCTATCTTTAGAAATACCTGTACAGCAGATTCCAAACTAGTGTTTTAATATATGAGGTCTCTGGGAAAGTGTGAAATTAATCTTCCAAACCATTTTATCATACATTTGCCAGAATTAATTTATGACTGATTAAGGCTGGTTATAACAAAATCTTTGGTTGTATGTTTAACTTGTCTGACTTTTTGTAACTTAGAGGTCTTTATTATCATCCTGCTGACTTCTTGCACACTTTCCGGTCTTGGCTCAAAGACTCTCTGTTATTACATAGACTAAATGAGCCCAGATTCAACAGCAGCCCAAACAAGTAGATTTTCTGACTCATATTTAATCTGGGCTCATTTGGTCTACTTTACAGATGCAAATATTTATTTATTTAAAAATTTTTCTAATGTTTATGCATTTTTGGGAGAAAGAGAGAGAGACAGAGTGTGAAAAGGGGAGGGGCAGAGAGAGACGGAGACACAGAATCGGAAGCAGGCTCCAGGCTCTGAGCTGTCAGCACAGAGCCTGACGCGGGGCTCGAACCCACGAACTGTGAGATCATGACCTGAGCCGAAGTCCGATGCTCAACCGACCGAGCCCCCCAGAAACCCCCTGATTAGCTTATTCCTCTGAGCGTGGCTCAACATGTTCCAGTGCGTTGTTCCGGAAACAGGCCTTTTTCAGCGTGGCCATTTGCGTTCAGGACGGAGTCGAATGTACGAAACACTGGCTTGATCTCTGAGTTTTACTCCCCAAGGAGACTCTGCAAACCAGGAACTTTATCATGTTGGGGTTCTCACGCTTAATTCTTTAAATCTTGTTCAAGAAACGGGAATGCAAGCGTTAATCACTCGTGGATTATTCCCGTTTGCCCTTTTACAGAAACAAATCTCAGAATTTACAAAGCATTTACGTTTCTGTTTTGCGGTCGATTTCCTGATATTGTTTACCCTTAATTTTGTAGTTGGGGTTAGGGAACGACTAGCAACATTTTTTGTCCTCGTAAATTCAGACCATGTAGCGTAACATGTTATTAACTGGCTGCACCGTAGTGTATTTATTCGACTGGTTTTATAACAAAGTTCTAGTTTATCTACAGTTTCTTTCACACTTGGTATTTCCTGCTACTTAATTCTTAGATTTTGGTAAGCATATAGTAGTATCATGTTGGGTTTTTAATACTGCTATTTTTAAGACAGGCAATGGTGAGAATGTGTTCATATTGGTGTTGGCATTTGAATGGTGTACTTATGGTGGAATGTCTGCTTTGTGGAGTTTTAATAGGAGTGATAGGTGAATGGATGGATGGATGGATGGGTGGATAGATAGATACATAGATAGATAGATATGATGGATGGATTTATGCATGCATAGATACAGGAGTGGATGGATGGGTGGGTGGGTGGATGGATGGATGAATAGATGGATGGATGGGCTGACGGATTGATAGGGAGGGAGAGGGAGATAGATAGATAGATAGATAGATAGATAGATAGATAGATAGATATCATGGATGGTTGTATGGATGGATAGATAGATATAGGGATAGATGGATGGATGGACATAGAGATGGATGGATGGGCTAATGGATGGATAGGGAGGGAGATAGATAGATAGATAGATAGATAGATAGATAGATAGATAGTTATCATGGATGGTTGCATGGATGGATAGACATAGAAATGGATGGATGGATGGATGGATGGATGGATGGATGTATGGATGGATAGAGATATGACGGATGATCGATGGATGGATGGATAGTTCTAGGCATGAATGGATGGATAGATAGATATGATGGATGGATGGATAGATGGCTACATAAATAAATAGATATGGAGATCGGTAGGTAGGTAGGCAGGTAGGGAGGTAGGTAGATCATAGAATTCTTTCTTGAATACATTTATTAAATTCCTATGTTTTCCCACATAGAGAGTTACATTATCAATCTTGTGATGGTATCCTTGAATATAAAAGCAATAAATTATATTGTGGTGCAATTTATCAACATTTCTTTGCATGCTTAGTATGTTTGCATCCTATTTTAACAATTTGGCTCAGTGAGTGTCATGGAGACATTTTCTCTTTTCTCCTACAAACATTATTTTCTATTGTTCATTTGTATATACCATACATCTAGAATGAATTTATCCAAATTATGTTAAATCATAGCAATTTATGTAAAAGATCTTAAGTCTTAGTAAACTTGCACATTCCCCATGATTCACTGTTCAGACCACATTCCTCTCGGCACTTTACTGTCAGACTTGTCCTGGGTTGGGTGACTGCATACGTAGTCTCTCTTTTGGGGCTGCCTTCATCCTGATTCATTAGTCAGTCAGTTACTGTTCGTCTGTGGCATTAAAGCGCTGTTGAATTCTAATGACTTCGAGATACCTCACACTGTCCTTAACTTTCAAGTTATCGTTCAGGTATGCATTTTCCTTCATATTTCCACATGAGTTTTGCGATCACGTTGTCAATATGTAAACTGGTGAGATTTTTGTGGCGGTTTGGGCTAAACCTGTAAATTAGCAGAGAAACAGCCTCCTGATTCATGAACGAGATGTATTCACCCCATAACTAAGTTTTCATGTTTTTATAATAAGGTTTGGCAGTTTGCAAGGTCGATACCTAGTGTATCTCATTACATTTATTTTAAAATATTTGATATTTTTATGTCATTTTGTAATGTTTTTTTATTTCCTCTTCTGGTCCACAGGAATAGATGCTTTCATTCTGCTTTGTATCCGGACACTTTCCTAATTTGCTGTTTCTGATGGCACATCTATAGATCTTGTTCAATTTTCTATGTAAATGATCATGGTTTCTATGCATAATATATCTCATTTAAAATAATACATGTGCATATGTGTATCCTGAGTAATGCAGATATGCATTCAACATTTGCTTAAAAAATATAAATTCCACGACAGTGATAAATAGAAATGAAAAAAGCATGATAATAAATGTCTTTGTCTCATGTTGCATATTTGTGGAAAGCCTTCCATAATAAATAATTAGGAGTTATTTCAGGGGCACCTGGGTGGCTCAGTCAGTGTGTGGTATGATCTCACAGCTCCTGAAATCGAGCCCTGTGTCCAGCTCTGCACTGACAGTGCATGAAGCTCCTTTCTGGATCTCTCTTCACACCCCATCCCCCTCCACCCATCGCCGGCTCATGCTCACTGTTTCTCAAAACAAATAATCTTAAATTTTTAAAAATAATTCCAGTTACACAGGTACTGGAAATAATCTTTGTCTAATGACAAAAAATTTCTCAAACACACAGCTAATTAAGAGTTTTATTTAAATCAGTAATGGGTATTATCCAGTGCTTTATCTGACTATTAAAAAGATCACATAATCTTTATTTCTGTGTTGGTGTTGAGGATTTTATTTTACTTTTTGAAATGTTTTTTATTTATTTTTGAGAGACAGAGGGAGCATAAGCAGGGGAGGGGCAGAGAGAGAGGGAGACACAGAATCTGAAGCAGGCTCCAGGCTCTGAGCTGTCAGCACAGAGCCTGACACGGGGCTCGAACCCACGAACCGTGAGAAAATGACCTGAGCCGAAGCCGACACTCCACTGACTGAGCCATCCAGGTGTCCCTCAGGGCCCCTTAATGTACCGTTAATGTTAGCAGTATGTGTAATGATGTCGACTTTGGGAGTTCTTTTGGTAACGGGGATGGACCCCTTTCCTATCCTCAGAGAGTTTCATGAGAAGTGTGTAAATGATAAGACTCTTTGCAAAGAAATAATTCTTGGCACTCTTGATTCCTTCTATGTCTTTCATCATTTTATTTATAGGGGAATAATGTCTCTGAGCTATCTCTATCTATTCTTCTTTTTGCATTTTTGGTTTTACTGTCCATGTCTTTTCATAAAGACTTATTTTGGATTTTGTTTTGTTTGCATGAGAAAGATAACTCAAAGACTATTTACCAACCTTTCTGGTTTTCTGACCGAGGTCCCAGCGCCTGTATATTTTGATGAAATTCCATTTGAAATCCATCGCACCTGCTTTCACACATTCTGTTCTCATCACCAGGCGGGTCACGTTTTCCCCCAATTTACGTTGTGATTTCTTCTCTGACCGATACCTTATTTGGAAATGCATTGCTTCATTTTCAAATAATTGGGAATTTTGTGTTTATTTTCTTGCCATTGACGTCTAACCTAATTTCACGGAGACCAGAGAATGTTTGCCATAAAACTTAGTCCTTTGAAAATCGTGCAGACTTGAGTTGTATTGCAGCAGATTTATACACTCAGACGGGCGTTCAAAGTGCATTTAATAGAAAGTGCAGTGTGCATTTCTGTTTCCATCAGTCCAACCACGTTTATTAATATATTGTTGAAATCATCTTTACCCTTAGTGCTTTTTTCCTGAGTCCGTATTAGTTTGTATGATTTATCTTTTTAAAATTACCCAGTGTGATTTTGGATATTTTTCTCTTTTCCTTTCTCTCTGTCCATTTGTATTTTTCATTGCTTTGTCATTTCCATGCAGGTGAATTTTACATGGTGACGTCTCTACTTCATGTGTAATTTTTTTTTGCAAAATCTCTTCACTCTTCACAATTCTGTCTCCAAGGCTGTGTCCTCTGACATTTAGAACAATTAGACCAACCTGCCTTGCTCGATTTTCACCTTGGTTAACATTGTTTTTCTACTTAAAATATTTTGTTACCTTTGTACTTAAGACCTTGCTGTAGTAATCAGCATATAATTGTATCTTGCTTTTTAATGTAGTCTGAAAATAGTTTTCTTTTAATAGAAAGTACGATATTCAGACCATTAACATCTCGTGTAACTGGTATATTTAAACGGAACGTACTCTATTGTTAATTGTCTTTTATGCCTGTCCTGTGTTTCTTTTTCTATGTTCCTGTTACGGAAGATTGGCAATCTATATTTTATTTTTCCAACCATCCGTTAGCTTGTTACAGAGCATTTCACTATTCCTTACTCAGATATTCTTGAGGTAAAAATATACTTCCTTTACGTAGTGAGGCTGATATAAATTAGTAATACATCCTTCTCCTAACCGTGCAAGATCATGTTAACTTAATTCACCCTCAATCTCCTCTGTCATTGTGTATTTTTTCTTAAAAAAAATTTTAATACTTATTTATTTTTGAGAGAGAGAGATTACGAGCAGGAGAGGGGCAGAGAGAGAGAGAGAGGAAGACACAGAATCCAAAGTAGGCTCCAGGGTCTGAGCTGTCAGCACAGAGCCCGACATGGGGCTCGAACCCATGAACTGTGAGATCATGACCTGAGCTGAAGTCAGATGCTTTGAGAGAGAGAGAGACAGAGAGTGAATTGGGGAAGGACAGAGAAAGAGGGAGACACAGAATCAGAAACAGGTTCCAGGCTCTGAGCTGTCAGCACAGAGCCCAACACGGGGCTTGAACTCATTAATGTGAGATCATGACCTGAGCCAAAGTCGGCCACTTAAATGGCTGAGCCACCTGGGTGCCCCTCATCCTGTATTTTTTTTCTAAATTGAGATGTGATTAACAGGCTGTGAAATCCAGTAGTTTACAACGTGCGATTCAGTAGCTTTTTGTGCATTCATAAGATGAAACCATGGCGCCACCATGCTCTTCCGGGTCATTTGCGTGACCCCAATAACTGGTAGGCATTCAAGGACCATTCCCCGCCCCCCAGCCCCTGGAAGCCATAAAGCTTAGAGTTCGAGTTCTGTTCCAATGGATGTCCCCTTCTACACATTTCTTAGGCACCGTATCCCATAAGGTGTGGTCTTGGGAACTTCCTTCCTTCACTGGACATCCTGGTGTCCACCCAGGACGTAGCGTGTATCAGCACCTCGTGCTTGTGGATGCCAAATATCTCTGCAGGAGCAGACCGCATCCTCTTTAACCCTTCATTTGTGGGGTCACGGGTCATTTCCACTTCGTTCCCAGATCAGTAATGATGCCACGATCCTGCACGTATGACGTTCAGGGTGGTCGATTTCATTTCCTTGGAGTGCATTTGCACGTTCAGAGGGTAACTCGGTGCAGCACTGATTCTGAGCTCTTGGAACCCTAAGATGAGCATGTGCCTCTTGATCTTGCAGTTGTGAGTTTGGGCCCCATGTTGGGTGTAGACATTACTTAAAAATAACATCTTGTGTTTTGTGGGATTTGAGCCCCATGTCGGGCTCTGCACTGACAGCACGGAGCCTACTTGGGATTCTCTGTCTCCCTCTCTCTCCACTCCTCTCCTGCTCTCTCTCTCTGTGTCTAAATACATACACTTAAAAAAATAAAATAAAATCCTTAATACAAAATACAGATAAAAATAGACAATTTTGCAAATGGTCATTTGATATTTTCTAGAAATACTTACTTGTTCCTGTCCATAAAACTTAAAGAAAGATACCAATCAGACATGAACATGACATACCTTTTCTTCTCAAACATGTAAGGTCAAATTTGTTGAATTAATGGACTAAATCTTTTGCCTTGTTGGTACCCAATAGATAGCCAATGAAGTCCCAGAATTAGAGTTGCAATCCTGTGAAAAAGCCGTAATCCGTGATGCATGTGTTAAGGTGTTACATTAGCATGTCCCCCTTTCTTGTTGTTTATGAAGTTCTATGAAATCTACAGTTTCTATATGTATTTACATGTCAACACACCCACATGAACAACCCAAGGTAGGTGTTTTAGTATTTTGATTAAATAAGGCTTAACATGTTGTATAAAAGTAACATCAGTAATGAAACTCAGAACTGTAACTCAGAGTTATAGGTGACCCCTCCAAATGCCAGCAGTTATACACATCACTAAATATGATCAATTAGGCACCACAATTAAGAACATTTGTCATGGGCTTGGAGGGAACCTGGCCCTATCTTAAATGCCTGTGCATTATCTACTTATTTCGACTTGGTAGTTCACTTACGGATCTCCACATTGTTCAGACTAAAACTAAACAAAAGCACAACCAAGCTTTAACTTTTCATTTTTGCATGTCCCCTTTCTGTCTCTCTCTGGTTGGTAGTAAATAACGTCTTAACCCAACACTCAGGCATCAAGCTGATGAGATGGTTTAATACATACCATAATTTCCTTCCTTAGAAATGAGGTCGTCTATACTAGAGTTGACCTTGGTCCTTCTACTGTGAATATATCTAATTAAAAAGATGAGTATTGTATCTATATTTGGTTCACCACTAGTATTCTCCTCTCTCTCTAATGAGGTGTGTCTTTTAGGGTGTTCACAAATGGTCTGCACTCTCTCGTTACAAACGAATGCCCTGATTATAAATCGAGTGTCACTGAATGAGCTACATGAAGCGGACTAGTGAAGTAAGGTCCCCGGGAGATCAATTATGATATAATGTAGATGATCCGGCTCCGTAACTGGTCATGATTTACAGAATATGCGCTTGAAATCAAAAGGGGTATGGGTGGTAATGATTAAATCTGTGAAGGTTTATCACTCTATTTTCTGTTTGATTATTTTTTTAAAACTTTTTTAAACATGTATTTATTTTTGAGAGACAGAGACAGAGCATGAGTGGGGGGCGGTCAGAGAGAGAGGGAGACACAGCATCCGAAGTAGACTCCAGGTTCTGAGTTGTCAGCACAGAGCCCGACGCGGGGCTCAAACGCACTAAACCTTTAGATCATGACCTGAGCTGAAGTCAGATACCGAAATGACTGAGCCACCCAGGCGCCTCCCTTTGGTTATGTTCTATAAAATTGTTCACTTAACTATGAGTTTATCAGCTTCCTTCTATCCTGAAAAGACATTTTTTTTTGTTTTGCATTTTAAAACTTTTACTACTTATTTTGAGAGAAAAAGCACAAGCAGGGGAGAGGCAGAGAGAGAGAGAGAGAGATCAAGACCCGTATGCTCTGCCCACTGAGCAGCCAGGCACCTCATGCCCTACGTGTTTTCATCGTTTTCTGTAGTGTGCTTACAAGGTGTCCGAGCTCAGTGCTCATGGGAACATCCACAATACCACAACCAGAGATTCAACTCCCCTTGGTTTCTATTAGATGAAAGGAGCCAGTGCAGAAGGACATGACTTTGTGTGGCCACAGATGGGGAACACACAGGCGTGCTGAAGCTTCCAGAACTTTCTCTTCAATGCAGTTGAGTTACTATCACACAAAAGCTACCTTCATAACCGCTTTGAAGTGTACAGTTGGGTGGCATTAATTGCATTCACCGTCCATGTCCAGAGCTGCGTCTCTTCCCCAAGTGAATGTGTGTCCCCGTCAGCATTAACTCTCTTTCCCCTCACGTATTGGAATCCATGCCCGTTCTGAGCTCCTGAAACGCCTCTCCCGAGGTCCATCTCCAGACAACGGGCTCTTGCCCAGCCCCACATGGCCCCCACGCATGTCGCGGCTCCTCTGCAATCTCTGTGCCGATGCCTCTGGGCTGCTCCTCCAGCATCGCCTGTCTGTAGCTTTCCTGGGTCAGCAGGGTCCCTCTAACTCCGTGCCCACCCGGAACGTCAGAATACGACCTCATTCGGAATTGGGATTTCCCAGATATCATGAAAGATCTTGAGTTGAAATCCTTTTACATTTTATCATGGGCCCCGACTCCAATGACTGGTGTTCTTACATGAAGAGGAGACACACAGACACACAGAAGAAGCCCAGTGAAGATGGACACAGAGCCGGGAGGGAGGGAGCCACCAGCCCAGGACTCCTGGAGCCCCAGCAGCTGGAAGAGGCAAGGAATATTTCATCAAAAGCCCGAGCAATAGAACCTCTCAAACTAAATGTTCCTAAAATGCACAGCATAACTCATCAATGTAGGGGACTGGTCGTCATCAAGTTTGGCCTATATTATGGGGAAAACCCTACAGATGGGGATGTTACAATGTTCAGGAAAGTGTGCGTTGTGCAAACATTGGAAGATACTCAGGTCTCTGTGCTTTGCCCATGCCCAGACTTTACGTTCATTGTTCTGTGTACGTGCATGTGTTTGGACCCAAAGGCATTGGATGACCACCCTGCAGATTTTGGGTGCCATGCAGAGATTTCCTGGCAGTTTGACTGCTACCGCCTCCAACTACCCTGGGGAAGAAGCCCTCTCACCATGGCAGGAACTGTTTCCAGCAGTGCTGGTTCCTGCCCTACAATAAAAGATTCAGAGAAAGCCAAGATGCTCATTTAGGAGACTGCTGATCATCAGTCACCTGCCAGAAAGCAAGACTGTCTCCTGAAAAACCATCCGCACATCTTATTTAAATAAGGACAGCAAGACCCACATGGAGGACAAAGCCCAGAGTCGCCGTGCCAAACCACTAAGCTTCGTCCAGTCTGTGTTTTTAAAAGCGTTAGACGTTCACATGTCACATTGAAGCCTCGAACCTCCACGGCCGAGTGCTACTTCTTATTTTCATCGTTCAATCATCATCATCCACCCACTCTTCATATGCTATTTGCAGACAGACAGTCCGTGCCAGGAATAACCTGGTCTGAAATCAGAGCTCATGCTTTATTCATCAGGTCTGGTTTACATGATTTCTGCCGCTAACAGCAAAATGACTGCATTGCTCCTTTGGAGAATCATTCGAGACTCCCAGGTCACAAAGAATGCCCGATAGAACCGTGTCTGCTGGAGGAATGCAGAAAAGGTAGAGACTGGACCGTTGTCCGCCAAGCAGAGGTGCTCACTGTGAGGTGTTGATAGACGAAGAGAAGGGGACATAGTCTTGGTTCTTAGTGATCCCCAACTGGAGAGCCAAGTCCATCCTGATGATGTCAAGGGAAGTCCTGATCTACCCCCATAACACCTGCACTGTGACCGGAATGCAGAAGATGCACAAGGCGCTCAGTGCCATGTAGGAAAGTAGCAGGAGGAAATGTCAAGTGGGCGCAGCATGTGCGGACCTGGCCCTCCCCTTGCTTTGCTTTCTAGCTCTTTGTTTGGTGTAGGGAGTTAACCGAAACCTCTGCCATAAGATTTGCATATTAAAGGATAAGTGTCCTGCCCACACATCACTGATGAGGGGCCTTAAGGAATGCAAATCTCTCCTCCTAGAATTCTTCAGGCTCATCTTCTGCTTGTAGCCAGACCATTATGAGAGAATCCCTACCTTGTAATGACTTGATTGTTCCTGTTATTTACTACTGTCCTGATAAAAATGACCTTTTCCGGAGCATGTCTTTACTTCAAAAATCTTGAACTATGTAACCATTAAAGAAATGATGTAATCACCCATGGTATATAAGACCCTGGCCATCTAAGTAAGGTGTGGCTTTTCCACCGTGCCCGTTGTCTGTCTTGTCTGTTGTTGTCTGTCTTCTTTCTTATAGATACTGCGCCGACACCAACCCCCTACGCGGGACCTTTTGACTGTGGTGCGTGGGTTGGTCCCCCGCACAGTGCCTTGTAGGAAAGTAGCAGAAGGAAATGTCAAGTGGGCGCAGCATGTGCAGACCTGGCCTCAAAGACCACATGGCCCCACCATTAGGAATGAACCCACTTGGGCTGGGAGTGGCCAATCTACCTTCCTCTCCTGCCCTGCTTCCCATCCGAATAGGAACCTGGGAGATGCCTTGCCTGCTGTGGCTCTCAGACGTAGGTCTCCCGCAGCACAGGTGCCTCATGCATCAGAGCACCTGGGCCACCTTGTTCTCATGGAAAATCCATGCCTTTTGGCTTCTTAGGTCCGTCTTTCTACCATTTTGTGTCATCTCTATGTTCTTGTATGTCTCCTTTCTGTGTTTTCAACATCTTTTTGGACTCGTCTTCCAGATTTCCCTGCTGATGGCTCAAATGTATGATCTACAGGGTACTCACTACCCCAACTACACCTCCCAAATTCTCCCGTTGCTCAGTATTTGTTGAACTGAATCAAGTCTGTGTCATCCAGACAGTCCTCAGAAAGGTCATAGCCGCTTTCTCCTTTTCTGTCATCTCAGATTCAACCTTCTGATTTTGCATTGAGTTTATGCATTGTTTTCCATCCCCACAATGATGATGCTCATGGTGTCCACTCCAGTGGTTTAGCTTCGAATATTTGCAGTCTGCATCTGTTTCCTAGAGCTGTCAGAATGAAACACCACCAGCCACGTGGCTTACGGCCCTAGACATGTACTCTATCCCAAGTCTGGGGGACAAAATCCAGATTCAAGGTGGTGCAGGGCTGTGCTCTATGTGAAGGTTCCAGAGGACAGTACTTCTGTGCCTCTTCCAGCTTCTGGTGGCTGCTGCCAGCCTTGCACTTGGGGCCCCATCCCACCCACCCGTGCCTCTGTCTCCACGTGGCTTCTCCTCTGTGTCTTTGTCTTCCTGTGACCTTCTCCTCTCTCTGTGATTGTCCCTCTGTTTCTTTTCTTCTTACAGGGACCCTTGTCAAATTGGATTAGGACCCCCACAATACCTCATCTTAACTTACATCTTAATTATATCTTGCAGAGACCATATTTCCAAACAAGGTCACATCCACAGGTACCGGGAAGTAGGACTCCAACCTGTATTTCTGAGGGGACCCATTCAGTTGAAAACATGGTTAAAGTGCTAAATTAAATATGTTCTGTCCAGCGTCAATATCATCACTCATTACATCTTCAAGAGTTTTCTTTCTTAAAAAACAAAAGGGCTCATGCACTAAGTCATCTTACACCACCCATCTTGACATATCAGTGCCTATTCTGGACTTACAAAGGCCTTGGACATTGAGTGACAATATGCATTAAGAGGTTACACACTAATCACCTGACCTACAACTACATCAACTCCCAGTGACCTGCCAGATCGTCTTGACCTTGATCTTGTCTCCAGGGCTCACTCCTCCCTCCTTTCTCTGTAACACCCTCTGTAGAGCACTCGTGACTCCACGAAGGTCTGTGAACATTGCCTTGCCGCCTGAACGGTTATTTCTGCCACCTTCCCCTTCTAGAACTTTCCATTTAATCCCATTTTACTATGTGTTTGGAGGAAAAGGCAAACTTGCTTGTTGGCTCCACACCATGTATCAGACATAAATATAGATGCTTCACCACCAATTTCTTGCTTAATCCTGGCAAATGCCTCTCGAACCAGAATTGTCCTCATTTCAAAAATGGAGGACGTAGGTGTCGGAGAGGCAAACACACCCACGGTTACACGGCTCAAAATTGGCAGAGCCCTCACTTCAACCTGTTTGTGACGCGATTACTCATTCCACCTACCCAAGGCCCCTCTCAAAGTTGTGACTACAATGTCCCCTTGGTGCCAACATGGCATCTTATAGATCTCTGCATTCCTAGAGCTTATCAGTGCCTTGAACTTTCCTGGGTGTAGATATAAAATGAGAAGTGAATTATAGTTCCTCTCCTTGTTCCATTCTCTATGAGTGCAGGACCTTTTCCATGTTCAGGCTTAAATAATGATGTAAACAGTTCACAAAAATCAGAGTCAGGGACGCCTGAGTGGCTCAGTCATTTAAGTGTCCGACTTCAGCTCAGGTTATGATCTCATGGTTTGGGAGTTTGAGCCCCGCATTAGGCTCTGTGCTGACAGCTCAGACCCTGGAGCCTGCTTCTGATTGTGTGTCTCCCTCTCTCTGCCTGTCGCCTGCTTGCTCTCTCTCTCTCATATAAATAAGCATTTTTTAAAAAAGGTAGAGTGATTAGTTCATTAAAGACGAATTCCCATGCATAAAAATCTGGACCACAATGTGGATATCTCCATCCTATCCACAATGATACAACTAGATTTTACTCCCAGTTTCCAAGTTGTGTATCATCCTTTTTGCTTTGAGAGAGACGTGCCAGAACCCCAAAAATGTGGTAAATCTGAAGACCAGAAAGAAGGCAGATGTCGCAGAATCAACACTCAATGCTAGATTAATCAGTATGCCTTGACTTAATCAAGGCATTTCCCCACGGGAGCACTTTTAGTGCTTATTATATACCAATGAAAACCCTTTTCCTTTCAGACGAGTTCTGAGCTGTGGGCTAATCACCTTGCCTGGATAAACCTGACATGTGAGAAGATTTTGTTTTTAGTTTAAACTTTCGGACATACTGAATTTCACTTTATTGGCGTGCGAAGCAGGTTTTGCAGCAAAACAAAAGTACTTCATTGAGTAAGTTGACTGCTTAGGTTCAAATAAGAATTTTTTTTCACTTTGGCAAGTGTCTTCTCATACGTTCATTCATTTTCTCATATATATTTGAGTGTGTCTATATGCACTTATTTGCACAATGCTTGTTGTACTCTTGGCTCTTTTCATGAATCTGTATCAGAAACCGTTAGGCAATACCAAATTTATTTGGTAAAGCAGTAAGTCCGGACATACATCGTTACCAGTTCAGATTCTCCAAAAGCTAGGCACGCCCATCTGAACCTTCTGCCTAATCCCGATTCAAACGACTTCTGGAACTGAAATCGCTCGATCAAAATGCGTGCACATTTTAAATTGTGGTGAGTGTTGCAGCATTGCTCTTGATGATGTTACCATGATTTACAGTTGCACCAATTATGTAGAGTGCGTTTCTCCCTTCACTCATCAATTTGGTGAGTGTTGTCAAACTTTGTCATCTTCCCCAATCTAATGAGCAAATGTTTTAATTTTAATTTACATTTCTCTTAATATAAGATTAACATATCTTCATAAATCAAGTAACATTTGGCGAATGATCTATTTGTGTATGTTACCCATGTTTTGCCTTCTTTTTTTTTAAGTTTACTTATTTATTTTGTGAGAGAGAGTGTAGGAATCGGAGAGAGGCTGTGAGAGGAAGGGAGGGAATCTGAAACAGGCTCTTCAGTGTCAGCACAGAGCCCGATATGGGGTCGAACTCAGGAACAGCAAGATCATGACCTGAGCCTAAACCAACTGAACCACTCAGGCTCCCCACCCATGTTTCTCTATTGGACTTGTTATTAATTTATACCCATATGTCTTATACACGTTATGTTTATTTTATATACCAAACTAGTTTTACTTATCTTTTCTTACTTATTTTTTTACCTTTTGATTTTCTTTTGGCATTTCCCCAGGCATTCTGTAAAAGGTACTCTAAAATGCCTATCTCTTATTAAATTTTTAACGTTTATTTTTGAGAGAGAGACTGAGCACAAGTCGGGGAGGAGCAGAGAGAGAGAGAGGGAGACAGAGTGCAAAGCAGGCTCCAGACTCTGAGCTGTCAGCCCAGGGCCTGATGCAAGGCTGGAACTCATGAACCGTGAGATCATGACCTGAGCTGAAGTCAGATGCTTAACTTCCTTAGCCACCCAGGCGCCCCTAATATATTCAACTTTTAAAGAAATTTAGTTCTGTGCTATAAAATCACTTATCACTCTGAGATTATTTAATCAAAAGTTTCCTAACCTTTTTTTGGTACCATATTATTTTCCATTTTCCTTTGAAATATGTGATCCATAGGATTTATCTGTTGACTGACAGTAACAGAGAGTGTTGGTAAGAATCGCTTTCTTTTCCTAAGTGGTTACTCCTTTACCATTATAAACATTCAAATATGAAGGGGTGCATTATAGATGACCTCGTTTTATACCTTGATATGAATCTCTGGATGCTGTATTTATTTGGAGAGAGAGAGACAGAAGTCCCCGGGCACAGAGAGAGAAAGGGAGAGAGAGAATCCCAAGCAGGCTGCATACTCAGTGTAGACCCAGACAGGGACCTCAGTCCCACAACCCAGAGATCACACCCTGAGGCACTTATCAAGAGTCAGCCGCTTAACCAACTGAGCCACCCAGGTGCCCCCAAATTTTACTTTTAAAGTATTATAGTGCATGAAAAATTGTATTTGAGAGAATTTTGGAAAGGCCATCATATAGAAGAGTCTTGGAAAATGCAACACGAATAGACAGAGATGGTCGCCAATGACGTTTTCGTTGTGTTTATGTTGTGTACACACTTCCGGTGCATGAAAATGTCGACATATGTACATCATACATTTGAATATGTTGTTCTTCCACATTAGTCTAATGATCTTGAGATAATACCTTCCTCATCCTGTGGCTAATGCTATTAATGTACAATTTATGTCAAATGGAGACCTTTATTTGGTTTTTCGCATTATATTTACAAATAATATCTTCACACATGATAAAATTTGTGGACATATCACAACTTGTTATGTCATCCGACCAAAATGTTTATTTTACTTTGTTTTGGAGGCCTCTTATTTCATAAGAGATATGTCTTCATTAAGATTTTCAGTGTCTTGGGGCGCCTGGGTGGCTCAGTCGGTTAAGCAGCCATCTTCAGCTCAGGTCGTGATCTTGTGGTTCGTGAGTTTGAGCCCTGTGTCAGGCTCTGTGCTGACAGCTCGGAGCCTGGAGCCTGCTTCGGATTCTGCGTCTCCCTCTCTCTGCCCCTCCCCTGCTTGTGCTCTGTCTCTGTCTCTCAAAAATAAGTAAATGTTAAAAAAATTTTTTTTAAACGATTTTCAGTGTGTTGGCCCCACCCAATCTGGCTTGGTGCTTTTGGTGAGGACAGTCTTTCTGTCCTGGGTTTATGTTAGCAGACATCCGTGGTTTATACTGTTCATACTTCTCTTTGAATGAATTTCATCTTGACTTTCAATCATTCCCAACTTAACAGAGTACCTAAAATGATTTTATTCATAAATGTTGCTAGCATTTAAATTTATAATCAATGTGGAAGCGATCTATTTTTTCCACCGTATGAATATTCTGCATACATCGGAAGCATTCAGAAATCATGTGCGTGTAGAGGAGAGGTCCTCTCTGCCTCCTCCTTCCCTTCCTTTCTTTTTTTCTGGGAGTGCAATAAGATAATTTTTTATTCCTGCCTTGTTCTGGATTACATGTGAGGATACATGCACTTCCTCGGCAACGAAGTTTTGCTTTGAATGTAAATAAATGCAGAGCGAAGACAGTGGGTGGATTTTAATCCCAAGACTTTGTACCCTTAACCTCTGGGTACGTGATTTCGCATCGACATGTACTCACGTACAATAGTTCGAATCACTTAGGATCACTGGCCGTCCTTAGTGGTTGCAGGAACGCAACGTTGAATGGGCGTCTGGTTGGAAAGGTCACCATTGCTCTGTTACTTCTGTCTCAGCTGCGTGAAATCTGCAGACAGCGTTTTCTCAAGAGCGCTTTTCCTCGCGCCCAGAGCCGCGCGCTGTCCTTGGTTGCCATAGCATCTGCACTTTGGCTCCAAACTCAGACGAACAACCTTGAAGAACCATCCAGTGTCATGAAGGATCCTACGGAGCGAGAGCAAAATGCTTCCTTCCTTTAACCTACCAGAGAGGAGAGCGCTGCTCTTGCATTTATCGGCGAGGAAAGAATACAATTAAATTTGAATACATTCACTAGACCCGCAGATGCCTTTTGTCCTTCACGCTTCCTTGACGATTCTTATTTCACAACTCCCAGCAGAAATCTCGGAAGGATTTCTGATGCCTTGTAACCGAATCTTCAGGAGCACAGCTGTCTGGATCGCCGCACCCTTATTAATCGCCTGCACCACAGGTGTCTTTTTCGTGTTGATTCAACAAGTATCTACAGGATGCCGGCCTGTGTGACTTATTTCCTGGACTTCCTGACGAGCACAGCAAACATATGTGATAACCAGGACATTATTTCCTGCTTCTCTTGTCCTGCTGCTTTTCTTGTCGTCTCCTTCTACTTACCTTCCCTTGGCCATCTCACCAAGCATCTGGTCTTCAAATGGCATTTGCACGTCCGGTCTCCCCCATTTACCCTTCCTGACTCGGGCCCCCTCCTCACCTCGCAGCGGTACACCCAGCCGTCTCCCGCATGGCTCCGTCCGGTTGCCCAGTGGACATCCCACACTCAACCTTATCTCCCCTTGTCACCTGCTCAGTTTCCATGCTTCTCCATTCTGTCATTTCAAATGCTCCCAGTCTTTGCTCATTTCCTGTTTTCTTTCGCACACGACATCGGTGATTCCCTCCTTGAAGACATTTCCAGGATGTAGCTTCTCTTGCTTCATTTTGGTAGAACCATCTGTGGATCTCTACTTGTTTGATACAACAACATGCCCGGCCTCTCTCTCTTCACTCTTACCTCTTTCTATGCTCAACACGGTGGGACAATGTGAGCCATCTGTGTCCCTCCTGTCTTCTCGCTGTAGGAATTCACGTCTTCTCACTAGGAGTCACAGCCAGAGTCGCCCGAATGCCCGCAGCTCTGACGTAACCTGGCCCCTCAGGTCTGGGAGCCCTGCTTGCATTCGGAGGTGGCACTTCTGAGCGCCGACTTGTACGGGGACCGCTGCACTGGGCTCCATGCTGTTGCCCGAGGTGCCTGGAAGATGTGCCCCCCTGGGCTTCGTCCTAACTAACCCTCCTCCCTGAAGCCTCACCCCTCCCAGGCAGAACAATACTCAGCTTACTTAATGCTTCTAAGCCCTGCTCAAAGCCCACACCTTCCAGAGACACCTGCCCTGGTCATCTGCTTTTAGGATCTGGTGCCTCCCCACCTTTACGTTCCTGAGCACTCACTGCCTGCTCTGCCTTCCTAAGTCTTCCACAGCTGTCATGTCCTTGTAAAATACTAAGTCGTGTATGCATTACGCTCTTGTGGGTCGGCCAACTCAAATAATTTCCATAAATGCAGACATCTTTATCATTTGGGCCCCGAAAACGCATCCCTAACAGCTAAACCCATGTCTAAAATTTAGACATAGTTCTTTAAATGTTATTAAATTAATGAAAGATTTACTCGAAGAGCATATTCCTCAGGCAAGGTTCCAGGACAGATAACGGTAAAGTCCTTCCCTGCTGGGGCTGTGTTTGGAGGCCCAGAACCAGCGAGTTACGGCAAACAGTTTCCTCGGGAACAGATAACTTACCTATTCTCATAAAGATTAAGTTTAAGAAAGATCAAAGATATGTCTGCTAAAAAGCAAGACTATTTACTCAGTAACAGTTAAGTCACATACTCTTAGAACAATGAACTTGAAAACATTAAACAGATTTAATACATTTTTGTATAAACATAAAATCTAATCTGAGGTAATAATTGTGATTTTACAGTGGGTCCCTACCTCAAAAATATACTTAACGAAAATCTTTTCAGTTTCTTTATAAACTTGGACGATAGCTTTGGTCAGTGCTATGTGCTTTCAAGATCTATTCCCAGGACAAAGAAAGCTTCTCTCTTGTTTTAAAAGTTCATTTATTTGAGACAGAGCAAGCATGAGTGGGGGAGGGGCTGAGAGAGAAGAAGAGAAAATCCCAATTAGGCTCTGCACACCCAGAGCAGAGCTGGACTCCTGATTCGGGGCTCACACTCATGAATCCTGAAATCATGACCTGAGCCGAAAACAAGAGTTGGGGGCTTAACCCAATGAGCCCCCCAGGTTCCCAAACCTCACCTTTTGCGTAATCCTATCTTGGCGAAAACATGTTCTTGACTCTTATGTACTCTTCTGTAATCTATATTTTTCTCTGTGTTTGCTATCACTCCCTTTGGAGTAACAAATTATATTCAGATGTGTGCTGCTTGTAAAAGATAAGCCTCGAGCAAAATTATGTAGAAAATTTATAATATGTGTATATACCTATAGATTTATATCGTGCATATATATATCCTAGATTTATACTATATATAAATATATCTTTTATATAAATTTTATATAAATTTATCTAGGAGATATATATGTCCTAGATAAATATGCCAAAGAGAAAACTGGATTAATATTAAAATAAGAACTATTAATCCAAGATGAGAAGAATTCATACAAATAAAGACGAGGTTTTCCTGGTGGTTCATGGAAAACGCAGGAATGGCTAGAAGAGTTAGAGTTCAAATAATTACAAGGAGACAGTCAAAATTCACAGTAATACTTGCAGACTAATAGGTCAAAGTCTAAGGACCCAGGGAAATTAATAAGCATAATAAATCCGCATGATACAAGGGAGATTTTTTCGTACTAAATAAGCATGTGTGACATCAACAGACCAGGTTCTATTTTATAGTGACTTTTAATATATTCGTGTCAGGCAAATCAGGTTTCCTAAACCTCACGTAATAAAATATTAAATGAAAAACCTAATCTACCTGAACACGATCTTATTCGGGTTCTAAAATTGGGCTTTAATACGCTCACTAATTTAAGGTGGAAAAATCAAAAGGACTCTAAATCAAAGGATGTGAGATGTGTATATCAAAATGTGTTCTTTATACCCAAAAACTATTTTCTAAATGGAGTCAGCAATGACCCATGAAGGTAAGAACAAAACGACAAAATAAATGCAGTGCATAGGAAATGATGGAGCGAATAAGATTATCTTCACAGCAACCCAGGAGGTAGATGAATGGATAAAGAAAATGTGCATCATAGGAGCGACAGAATATTCATCCGGAAAAAGGAGGGAATCCCACAGTATAAGAGAACAGGGGTGAGCCTGGAGGACTTGATGCTGAACGAAATAGGGCAGACACAGACGGCCAAACGCTGCGGGACTCACTTCCGTAAGCAAATAAGACTCTGCTTTCCAACTGAAATGTAAAACATCAAACTATAAATTTTTTAGAAAAAAATAGGAGAAAACCTTAAGGAACTAGAGCTAAATTGATGCCAGATGCGTCCGTGAAAGTTGCAGCTCATGCCTGAAACCGAGTATTGGGTGTCAATTGCACTCTGGTTTTATTTTTAAACAGTTCACAAATCAGACTTGTTCAGCCTCAAACCTTGCTCTGCAGACCTTGTTCGCCCGACTTCTCTGCATGATCAGGTACCTATCGGACGCTTGAAGCACACAGAGCTATGTGCACGAAAGTTCTATTAGATAAAAATAGATCATGCTCAGGCAAATAGTAAAGTATAATTTATATTCTCAGAGAAAAGACACGATGGAATTATTTAAACTCCTCAAGTAAATACAGAGAGCTGAACAATAAAAAAAAATAACAGGGAAGGCTGAATATACGGGGAATAAAGACGAAGAACAAATACAAGGAACAGAATGGTTATAAACACGTTAGATGTCAATCCAACCATGTCATTTAATACAGTTAAATATTAATGCTGAATAGAGATTAAAAGATTGTGACAGTGTATTTAATTTTTTTTAAAAAATGCACCCTGAGACTCTAAAGGAATCCCATTTTTCATATAAAATCATACGGACGCCTGGGTGGCTCAGTCGGTTGAGCGTCTGGCTTCGGCTCAGGTTATGATCTCATGGTTCATGGGTTCAAGCCCTGCGTGGGGCACTGTGCTGACAGCTCAGAGCCTGGTGCCTGTCTTCAGATTCTGTGTCTCCCTCTCCATCTGACCCTCCCCTGCTCATGCTGTGTCTCTCTCTGTCTCTCAAAAATAAAACATTAAAAAAATATTTTAAAAATATATAAAATCATAGATAGGTTATGGCGGCCTGGGTACCCCTCCCCTGCTCTCTCTCTCTCAAGAATAAATAAACATTAAAATTGTTTTTAGAAATGAGGAGGGGCGCCTGGGTGGCTCAGTCAGTTAATTGTCCGACTTTGGCTCAGGTCATGGTCTTGTAGTTTGTAGGTCCGAGCCCCACACTGGGCTCTGTGCTGACAGCTCAGAGCCTGGAGCTGCTTCGAATTTTGTGTCTCCCTCTCTCTCTGCCCCTCTTCAGCTCAGCCTTGCCTCTGTCTCAAAAATAAATACACATTAAAAAGTTTTTTAGAAAAAGAAAAAAGATGTAAAATCTATAACCTAAGCATTGGCCTTAGGAAAACATAAAAAGGAGATGAATTTAAATCTAAACCAAATCAAAGAAAAAGTCACAATATAAATTAGAGCAGAGATCAATAAATTAAAAACATGAAACCCATGGAGAAAAATCAACAAAGCGAAAAAAACAGGGTCTAGGAAAAGATCAATGAAATTGTAACTTCAAGGCAAGCTCACTGAGCAACAGAGAGAGAGAAGACACAATTTAGTCCTACCACATATGGAAAAAAGCCATCAGTAATGATCCCATTGACGTGAACATATAACAAAGGAGTATTATTAATAACTCTCTGCCCACAAGTTTGATAATTTAGATGGAAACGACCAATTCCCTGAAAGACCAAAACTCCTACCAGGAGAAATATGCAATTTGAATAGGACTATTTGTATTAAAGAAATTGAGTCAATAATTAATGACCCTCCTGAAAATGCATGAGGCCACACAGTTTCACTGGAGAATTCCACCAACCCTTCAAGGAATAAAAATGTATTAGTTTACCACGGCTGCTAAGCAAAGTCCTGCAGGATGAATGGCTTCCACACACACATTTACTTTCTCACAGGCCTAGAGGCTGGGAGTCTGAGATCCAGGCAGGGCTGAGGCTGGGAGTCTGAG
>NC_043717.1:2055249-2075859 GCF_006229205.1 Suricata suricatta | reverse complement strand
GAGTCTGAGATCCAGGCAGGGCTGAGGCTGGGAGTCTGAAATCTAGACCAGGGTGAGGCTGGGAGTCTGAGGTCCAGGCAGGGCTGAGGCTGGGAGTCTGAGGTCCAGGCAGGGCCGAGGCTGGGAGTCTGAGATCCAGGCGGGGCTGAGGCTGGGAGTCTGAGGTCCAGGCGGGGCTGAGGCTGGGAGTCTGAGATCCAGGCAGGGCTGAGGCTGGTTCCTCCTGACACCTCTCTCCTCGGCATGTAAAGTGTCTTTTCCCTGTGTCCTCACATAGTCATCTTTCTGTGCGTGCCTGTGTCCTAATCTTCTCTGAAAAGTACATCAGCCTATAGGATGAGGGACCCCATCACCTCAAAGACCTATGTCCAAATATAGTCACAAGTAGGTACGTGGGGGGGGTGGCAGCACTGATAATTCAACCAGTGAATTTTGGCAGGTAAAATTCAGCTCAGAACAGTGCTAACTTTCTAAATCTCATATACAGAAACAAAAACACTTCTTAACTAACAGAAACATCAGATACAGACATGACAGGAAAGGAAAACCACAGGCCAATGTGTCGTAAATATAGACCCAAAAGTCCCCAACATAAATATTAACAAACAGATTGTTAACCTATGTAAAAATGAACATACACAATGATAAAGCAGAAGGTAGAACATTTGCAAACTTGCCTCTGCACTTGAAACTAAATTTTTGTAACCCACAGGGTTAAGAAGAATCTGATGATTATATAAGTTGTTCCAGAAAAAAACATGTCATGGTGGAAACACTGAACAAACTAAGAAAAGACTGGTATTTCCTTAACTTCCTGCAAACAGTTTTCTTTATGAAAAAGTGGATTTTGCATAACGAAACAGTCCATTTCCATCCCCTCCTGCTTCTCCTATGCAAGCCCACATTGCAGGTCCTAGTCGATGCAATAAGACAAGAAAAGAAAAGCAAAGCTACTCAGTTTGGCAAGAAGAAATAAAACTGTCCTTTAAAAATTTTTAATGTTTGGGTTTTTTTTTTTTTTTTGATAGAGACAGAGACAGGGCATGACCTGGAAAGGGGCAGAGAGAGAGGGAGACATAGAATCTGAAACTGGCTCCAGGCTCTGAGCTGTCAGCACAGAGCCTGACATGGGGCTCAAACTCATCAGCTACGAGATCATGACCTGAGCCAAAGTTGGACACTTAACTGACGGAGCCAAGCAGGCATCCACCAAAACTGTCATTAAAAAAAAATAGAAGACATGATGGTTACATCAAAGAAATGTCAAAGAATCAACAACAGAAACTTCTGGAAGTAATAAGGAATTGCTGCATGGTCTCATGACTAAGATTATTGCATAGGGCCAGTTTTTCCCATATAAAAGCAATTTGACTTTGCAGTTTGAAACAAAGCTCATTTAATGAGCACCATAAAAAGGCAATCAACTATTACAGGTGACCAGGGAAAAACCAAATGGTCATTTAAATCAGCTGGTTATATAGGGTTCTGGGTAACATAAAATCTTTTAGACAGTCTCAATGCCTTTTAGTAGGGAGATCATTGTATAAACACGATTCTTTATAATATACGACACCGATTACCGTGATATCTATTTGTGTGTACTTTCTTATATATCCAAGCTATATTATGTAATACGTAAGGGCTATGTAATATTATTGGCAGAAACACAGGTGTGTACCAATGGATGATAATAGCTATTTCGGAAGAGACAGGTGGGATAAAGAAGCACTGTTTAATGGGTCTTGGTCCTTATTTGAATTTCCAAAAAAAGAAAAGGCAAGGATACTTAAATAGTGTTTGCTTAATAAAGTTAAAATTACAAAACTAGTAAGAATGCATTCCTGACTAACTGAAACCATTATGAGGCCAGTGACCCTGGAATCAAGGATTCCACGGGTAACCTCAGTTGTGCAGAGATGTCAAAATTACCACATTATTACGACGTCATTCGTGATTTTGGGAGTCAGGGAAGAAGAAGAAACGCTATCGAAGAATCCAGACTTTGGACGTCATATCTCATTTAACGTTCACGTGATTTCCATGAGCTCCACAGCATTATCGCCTTTGTTACAGGCGGGGTGGTCAAAGCTCAGAGCGGGGTCACAATCCACTGAAAATAGAGTCCACGTTGAACATGGTCCGTGGACTTTAAAAGTTCGTGTTCTTTGTCACTCACATGTCCTCACTTGATATTCACAAAGCAAGGAAAACTCATCCCAATGAGAGAGATTATATAGAAATAAAATATTAAGACTCAGCATCATTTGAGAGACTATCATTATAAGATCCATTTCTATATTCTGGTGCTTTTCCTGCACCCCAGTAAATGACCCATAATAACAGTGATTTGTAGATCTTGTTATAAAACCTTCTCATAAAAATTCCTCTCTAAGTATTTAATTCGTTTCAACAAGAATTCATTAGCTCATTTTACCCACGTAAGCAAGTTTAGGAGTAAAGTTCCTCCCAAAGGTTTTCGGAGGTCAGTGGGTGTCTATCCCATACGAGGGCTCACACGAGAGATGCAGAGATAAAACAGAGAGAGAGGGGGCGCCTGGGTGGCTCAGTCGGTTAAGCCTCCGACTTCGGCTCAGGTCAGATCTCACGTTTGTGGGTTCGAGCTCCGCGTCGGGCTCTGTGCTGACAGCTAGCTCAGAGCCTGGAGCTGCTTCCGGTTCTGTGTCTCCTTCTCTCTCTGCCCCTTCCCCTCTCATGCTCTGTCTCTCTCTGTATCAAAAATAAATAAAACATTAAAAAAAAAAACAGAGAGGAAGACATCAGAAGATGTGTGGGAAACTCACGAATCACACATAAAGACTCAAAGGGGTGCTTTTTTCACTGCGGATCTGTGCTGGAGAATATGCAGAAAAATCAGTATTATAGAACTGACCTTAATAGATGATATCCATGACCAGCTACTTAACCTCTAAGTCTACAAAGTGGGGTCGAATGCCCTCATTTATTATTAGTGTCAGCCTCAACTTATGTTTTGGAACATTTGTCCCTGCTAGGCTGATGACATAATCATCTTATTTTAATTTTCAATATAGATCTTTTGAGTTAATTGCCCTCAAATATAGTTTATTCCATTTAAAGAAAATCTCCTCCCCTCTTTTTTTATCTTTTTCTCCCTTTCTTCCTTCTTGACTTGCTTTTTTCTCTTCTTTCCTTCCTTCCTTCCTTCCTTCCTTCCTTCCTTCCTTCCTTCCTTCCTTCCTTCCGTCCTTCTTTCCTTCCTTCCTTCCTTTCCTTCTTTCCTTCCTTCCTTCCTTCCTTCCTTCCTTCCTTCCTTCCTTCCTTCCCTCCTTCCTGCCACCTTCCCTTCTTTCCCTTTATGGGCCAAGAGGTCGCCCATATTTCAGATAACATCATTATAAGATCCATTTTTCACACATTTGAGATACAAAATTCAGTAAGAAAACAAAATTCAGTGGAGTCCAGTCCATCCAAAGCTGCATGCATCCAAAGAAAAGCGGTCACTGTCTAATTCCAGAGCAGACTTAAATACCAAGAAGGGATGGACAGGAGATGGACTCAGTCAATCCTGGAGAAAGCTCCCTGGAAGAGCCACCATGGGAACTTAGGATGCAAACAAAAATTAGCTTTCTGCCGTGTTCATTTCTCAAGAGGAGGGCAGAATCCAGGATGAGCAGGTGACCCACGCCTGTGTTTGTGGGGGATCTCAACAGTGGGATTGTTTGGGAACACCCCCCGAAATACCCAGAAATAGGAAACTTCACAAGCAGAAGGTGGTGGCCAGCAGGTGCGGCCCTTATGTTCTGTATCCTACACAGCAGGAATACATGGAATGAGTTCAGATAGAGAAACATCAGTGCACTCTTTGAATGTTACAGAATCAATTCAGGTGCAAGAAGCATTGAAGAGTGAGGTCAGCAAGGTGGCGAGCCATTTCAATCTCTGTATGGGGAGCAGATTGCAGAGAAGTGGACGCAGAACTTTGCGGAAGCTTCGATGTTTTCCAAGTTGCATCTAGGTCAGAAGTTAGGGGGGGTCCATCCAGGGACTGGAGGGCAGGGGTTCTAACCCAGTGGGATGTCAGAATGCAGACTTCCTTTTTGGTGGCCTTAGATGCAGTGATCTTGTCTATAGCTTGACCCATCCTTTCCTGAGGTGCTCATGGGAAAACCTTCTCCTGGTGGGATTTCCAAAGGCTACAGTAATGCGCACCTGAGTTCTCCCAATCTGTCTCCCATCTCCCAGTTCACGCAAAGACCCTCCCAAGAGCCTGTACGTTCCTTCTTCGTCTCATCATGGACCCCCACCCTCATGACCTCATTTTGTCCTTGTCTTCTCCCAACAGCCCACCTTCTTGTGTCACAGAACTGGGGATGACAGCTTCCACCGGGGAACTTGGAAGGTCCAAACATTTCATGTAGAGCGCTCTGTGATGCTGCACCTGCTTCTTCTCTGGGAAGTGTCACCTTGCCTGTAGGCATGGTTCTGAGGCTTCCAAGCCCCCTGTTCTGATTCCAGCGCTTTCTGAAAGTCCACTGCTATCCTCTCTTGAAGTATAAAAGATGGTCTGGTCAATCGCATAAATTCCTGTGTTTGCCTTTTGCGCTAAAACGTCTCCATATCCACCGCCAATGAGCCCATCCCTCACAAAAGTGTCAAGATCACTATTTTCTTTACCAATCAGGTGATGATTTTTGCCTTTCAAATCATAGCTTGAAGCCACTAATAGATATGTGAGTTAGGCAACCAGATCTTAACGTGTCTTACTTTCATCGATGGACATTTTTTAAAAATTTTGTTTTGTTTTTGTTTTATCATTCTTGGTTAGTTACTTTTTTTTAAATTATTTATTTTGAGAGAGACAGAGAAACTATGTCCCATGGAGAGGCAGAAAGAGAAACCCAAGGGGCTCTGAGTTGTCAGCACCGAGCTTGGTGTGGAACTAAAGCCCAGAGACCTCGAGATCATGAACTGAGCTGAAATTGGACGCTTAAGCGACTGAGCCACCCAGGTGCCCCTGATTCTTGGTTAGTTTTTACAAGTGTTCGCTCCCATTAAGGAAGCAGTTTCAGGGAAAAGAAAGCACTGATTCACAGCACAAGGAGGTCCGTTATACTTTCTTGTTGGGAATCCATAGGTATCTGGAAATCCGTAATTTCCGTCTGCTATGAGCATTTCATCATTCCAGTGAAGGCTTTGGTCTCAGTTAGAGTATCACTCTACACATAGATACCATGATCATCTTATGTTAATTTCTGAGGGGCACCGGACAGGTTTTCACTTAGCAATGTTCGATCCTCTTACTGTGGAATGGACTTTGGGTTGTCTCTCCATAAAAAGATGGTCTATTCATGTCGTGAGCATTTTAGAAAATAAAAATTAGGGGCACCTGGGTGGCTCACTCCATTGAGCACCTGACTTTTGGTTTCAGCTCAGGTCATGATCCCAGGGTTGTGAGATCAAGGTCCACCTCCAGCTCCGTGCTGAGTATGGATTCTGCTTAGGATTCTCTCTGTGTTTCTGTCTCAAATGAATGAATAGTGAGTGAGTGAATGAATGAATATATAAATCAACTGAAAATTAGCCCAAGAGGAATTGTTTTCCATACTTTATTGCATAATTCAATGCCCAACTTACAGCAAAACTCTGAATGTAAGAGATATATATGGGGGACTGTGATGTAAATAGCTTCTGTACTTTTATTTATTTTCAAATGTTTTTTATTTACTTTTGAGAGACAGAGAGACAGCGTGAGCAGGAGAGGGTCAGAGAGAGAGGGAGACACAGAATCTGAAGCAGGCTCCAGGCTTTGAGCTGTCAGTGCAGAACCTGACATGGGGTTCGAATCCACAAACCGTGAGATTGTGACCTGAGCTGAAGCCGGACGCTTAACCGACTGAGCCACGCAGGTGCCCCACTTCTGTATTTTTAAAATCAATAAGTTAGCCCGTTCCTAAAATCTAGGCGTTTGCAAACCTGCCTCTGTTATGGAGAGAATCACACAACCAGACGTGGAAATAGTCTAATAATGACTGTGGAGTTTCATTTCTAAGAGCTCGGAAGAAGGACATTACCACCTCTGCGTAGAGCTGTGGGTCTGGGGCTTCCTGGTCCACTTTTACTGTAAACATTTGCTGTGGGATTTGTTCTTTCCGATTTACTTGCTCTGTCTGTTCATGTGTGGGGATTTAGAAGCAGCCAGAAATGGGGGCTCCTGGGGGCTCAGTCGGTTGAGCATCCAACTTCAGCCCAGGTCATCATCCCATGGGTCATGGGTTCGAGCCCCGCGTTGGGCTCTGTGCTTTCAGCTCAGAGCCTGGAGCTGCTTCCAATTCTGTGTCTCCCTCTTTCTCCCTCTTCTCTACTCTCTGTCTCTCAAAAATAAAAATAAACATAAAAAAAAGGAAGTAGTCAGAAACTATGCAGTCACTCCTTCAACCGTTGTCCCAGAAACCCATTACATTTTTAATTAAAGAATGACCTCATCTTGGTTTTCACACTTGATATGGGATATTAATTGGAAAGCTACCAAATGACAATTACTTAGGAATGAGAATTTTTTATCTGCTGTGTTAAAAGAAAAAACCATTAGTCTTACCGAGGTATTTACCGTCCGGCTCACACCTGGAAAAATAATGATCCTAACAATTCAAGGGTGTATTTTGATTACCCACACATGAGAAATTATACACCATCCTGGGGCAACACTTCCGGGGAGAGTGTGTGTGCATGCACACCCATGCATGTGTGGGTTGACAGGGAGAGATGCACTCTTTTCCACAATGCAGAAGTTCGAAACTCTTAATATATTTTTAGTTTTGGAATTGGCTATAACCCAAACTTTGTGCTGCAAACATAAACCATGAAAAATCTGTCCCCGTGTCTCACTAACACGCATTTTCGTGAATGTGCCTGCTGTGATTCACATCCACCCGAATCCAGGTCTTTGATCCTTGGGAGCCTCTTAACAGAATGTGGTAGCCCTTGAAAATTGCAAACAAGTCAGAACCTGATGATAGGTATCATTATTCTACGATTCGCCGCATTAGGACCGTCTTTCCCATGACTCTCACCGATGGTTCCAACTTTCGGGACTATCACGTGACTATTAAGGCAGCCTACCGACGGAACCCTCCCCCTCACGTATGGCTCTCATTCTCCCCTGCTACGCCATGCAGCTCAAACATCACTAATTTCAAAACTCCTAATTGCTAAATTTGAGTACGGATTTAGTACTCAAATTGGCTTTTAGTACTCACTTGACTTTTCTCATCCAGCAGGATCCTGGCCCAGGACTGATAGAAATCTTGGCTATTTCCAGACCATGACTTGCTTGCCATATGTCCCTGAATGGGACCTCAATCTAGGGTTGCTGAGGACAAGGGGAGGGAGGTGGGAGCATTTGGATTCTGCACTACACCCAATAGGTGGAGCCTCTGGGGCCCAAGGCAGTTCCTTTGGGGCTGCCTTTTCCAGGAGTTCACCAAGGTCTGGGATGCATGCTCCAGAACTCCAAGCACACCACTGTGGCTGTGGCTGCTGTGGAGGTGCAGAACCAACAGGGATTGCCAAAAGTGTTCCTTAGTACTTGGGACTAAGGAGTTTGGCCAGTCCAGTCTGTACGGATTTAGTACTCAACCCTAACCCTAACCCTAACCCTGCCAGGTGTCAGGTGACTGGGTAGTCTCTGCTCCGTTTCAGTGCACTCCCTATACAACCTACAGATGATTATTGCATTGAATCGGAAACACAGATTTTATTACTGGAACAACCTTATATGGTGGATCCAGGACCGTATTCGTGTTCATGAACTCAACACAGAGAGAAAACACAAGTCACCACCTCAGTTTAAACTAGAAGGAAATCACATCCTGCCTGATGGATGCAAGAAATCCCCCCCCCACAGCCAGAAAGATGGAGATCCTGGATTTAAACAAGTCTAGACTGTTACTGACCTGAAAAGATGAAATCTTTGTGGAAAAAGCCTATTATATAGAAAGAAATTAAAGTGCACGTAATTTCAGTCAATGCTCGATTACAGGACACCATAGGTATCTTGATAGACTGCCCTAGAAATAAATGTGAACACAGAATTAATGCCAAATTAAAATATCACGGGGGTGCTGGGTGGCTCAGCTGGTTAGGTGTCCAGCTCTTGACCTTGACTTAGGTCATGATCTTACGGTTTATGAGGTCAAGCCGCATGTCAGGCTTTGCGCTGATGGCGCAGAACCTGCTTGGGATTCTTTCTACCAGTCTCCCACTGGGTCTCATTCTCTAGATCTGTCTCTCAAAAATAAAGAAACATTTAAAAATTCAATTTAAAATATCATTGAAGGTTAGACCTAACATAATGTTTGTACATAAACACTGGAGTGTGTGTTACTTTGGATCACAGCAAAAAAAATCTTCAGAGCGTGTACATGAAGACTGACAACCAGATCTAGAAGGAAAATACGCCGTCCTGTAACAAGCAACAGGCACCACAGACCGGGAACTACAGTACTTAAAAGAACGTTAATTTCGTGGACTATGCAAAGCAGTCTCACGTAAAATATCAGGAAACACCGTGTGCAACATGAGTGTTGAAGTAGCAGTTAAAGTATTTGAACACTTTTTCAGGACTAAGTTAGAGATACTGATTAGCCATCTATGCTTTATAGGCACACATGAAATCGGATTCCACACTGAAGAATGGAAAATGAACACAAAATTGCAAGCCAATCGAGGGGAAAGTAAGAAACATCTCTTCAATCCATTAGGCAGACACAAAAGACATATTAAAAAAGAACCCTTGATAGAAAAGAGAAACACATCAGGTCCTATCAAAAAACTACCACATTGATAGTGCACATAATGGGAGTAAAACACAGAAGAAATAAAGAGCTAGAGAGAATTCCAGTGAACTAAGTAACTATGTATGAGTCGGTGTCGTTTGAACATCGGGAATGATAGGTCACGTAAATGTGAAAAGTGACACCGTGCTACCGGAGTTCACGCAGATGTCTGTGAGCAGAGAGCTGGATTCACACGGGCGTGAATCACACCAGACATGTTCACGCAAATTCTCATCTAGTGATGCACGGGGACAGATTTTCCATAAGGGCTGGCTCGTGGAATATTTAAAAAATATCAATATTAGTAGTTATTAGTTAATAATTGACATTATTAAATGTTTAAATTATTTAGAATATAATATATAAATGATAAACTATAAAAAATAAAATATAAATATTTAACTTCTATTTAAAATATAAGTGATATTTAAATTAATATTTAAATTAAATAATTGGCATTATTAATTATACATAAATATAAATATTTTCCATAAGGGCTGGGTCATGTAATATATTTAAATATCGATATTAATATTAATAATTGATATTATTAAATAATGTTTAAATTATATTTAAAATATGTTTAAAATATAAATGATAAATTATAAAAATAAAATATAAATGATATTTAGCTTATATTTAAAATATATGTAAGATATAAGTGATATTTAAATTAAATAATAAGTAATATTATATATAATTATTAACATGACATTATTTAATAATGTTTAAATTAATATTTAAATTCCATTTAAAATATATTTAAAACATTAATGATATTTAAATTATATTAAAAATATATGTAAGATATAAATGATATTTAAATTAAATAATAAGTATTATTATTTATTATATAATTATTAACATGACATTATTTAATAATGTTTAAATTAATATTTAAATTCTATTTAAATATATTTAAAACACGAATGATATTTAAAATATAAACGGTAATGAGATTAATATTTAAATTAAATAATTGTTTATTACTATTAATGAACAAAATATAAATGATATTTAACTTCTATTTAAAATATAAATGATATTTAAATTAACATTTAAATTAATTGCTGTTATTAATTATACATAAATATAAATACTTTTATTTTAAATATTTATTTATTTATGGGAGAGACAAGTCGGGGAAGAGTAGAGAGAGGACAGACGATCCAAAGCAGGCTCTGTGTGGACAGAACTCAAAACTCACGAACCGCATGAGTGTGACGTGAGCCAAAGTCAGACACTCAACTGGTGAAGCCGGCCAGGAGCCCTCGGAATGATTTTTCATATAAAAACGTTGAATGCCAAATGTAATGTTCAATCTCTTCCAGCTCCAAGGGGGCTATGGGAACCACTTTGTTCTCATTTTATTTTCTGTAATTCTAAGTGTTTTTTAAAATAAAAAAGTTTCTATTCTGTAAGCATGAAGCACTATCAGAGTGGATTATGAATGGAATCCAGAGTGACGTGATCTTTCGAAAGCCTAGGAATTCAAATAACCTTCACTCACAGCTTTTATTCCAAACAGGGTCAAGTGCAGCACAGCAAAAATATGTGGAAGACCACGGTCTGAGCCAAAATCTCTCCTACTTCCCCGCGGGCTTGCGGACGTTTGAGATTTGGGAAAGAAACGGAGATGGAAGAGAATCTGTGACTTTGAACATAGTAGCTACCCCTGGGAGCCCAAGGGACCTCCCTACATGTAACATGTGGGAAAATACTTTAGGCTTTATTGAATTTTTTTGAAAAAATTGGTACAAGAAACATAGACTTGAATCTTTTTTTATTCCAAGTTAGTTGGTTCTTAGACACAGTGTAGTCTTGGCTTCAGGAGTAGAACCCGTGAGTCATCTCTTACCTGTGACACCAGGGCTCACCCTGACAAGAGCCCTCCTCAGTGCCCATCGCCCATATGAACTGATTCTTTTTTTTTAATTGTTTTTAATGTTTATTTATTTTTGAGACAGAGACAGAGTGTGAGCATGGGAGGGGCAAAGAGAGGGGGAGACACAGAATCGGAAGCAGCTCCAGGCTCTGACCTGTCAGCTCAGAGCCCGACGCAGGGCTTGAACCCACGAACCGTGAGATCATAACCTGAGCCGAAGTCAGATGCTTAACCCACTGAGCCCCCTGGGTGCCTCCCATTTGACCTCATACTTGAAGAAAGGTGTCATCAACGTCCACTGGATCCAACTGGGGTGTCATCGACCATCAAAGCTTCTCTGGGAATCAGGACTCAGATGGTAATAGGGAGTGCACACCGATCTGAAATGTGTGTCATGCATGTGGTGACTCTCAGTCTGGGCCACCCAATCAGCATACCTTCTACTGATGAGGACATTTCCCTTTATCGGGTTATAACCAACGAGTCACTGCTGCCTGGTTGGGTCTTAACCCTAGTGACCAAAGCCCTCATCCACTTGAGGACTTACAACATATTCCATCACGTTTGCTCTGGGACGCACAGTGAGGTTACAGAACTGAGTCTCTAACAGGTGCTTCTTGGTGATTTCCTACCAAAGGTGCCTTTCCAGGGACACTGGGGTCGTCCTGTTGTTGAGGACCTAGCAGAGGATAATAAAGCTCCCAACACCCAGTTCATTCTATGTAGGAGGACGAGGAACAAAATCCTTACAAACACTGGAGCATTTAATATCACAGACTGCATGTAAGTGTAATTCAAAAGAATGTAAATGATATCAGGACTTCTGACATCCAGAGTCAAAAGTGTAACATAAATACTTTAAAAATGTTTTTTTTAGTGTTTATTTTTGAGAGAGAGAGTGAGCAGGGAAGGGGCTGAGAGAAAGGGAGACAGAGGATGTCAAGCAGGCTCTGTGCAGAGCCTAATGGGGGGCTCGAACTCACAAACCGTGAGATCAGGACCTGAGCCGAAGTCAGATGCTTAACGGTCTGAGCCAACCAGGCGCCCCTGGAAATGCTTTAAAATACACAAGCTTGTGATGAGAAGCACCCCTATACTTTTTAAACTATGGTTAACTTGGGGCACTATTTTTGAAAATCACAGAGACATTTTTTGCTCACATTTGGGTGAATCACATCCCACAACAAATGCATGTGTGAATGTGTCCCAGTTTTTAATCTTGAACTTGAATCCTATTGGTGCCTGAAAGCCATTTTTCAGTGACGTTTAAAATTTTTTCTAATTCTTTCTAACCCACCTTCACATAAGTCCAAGCTTCCTTATGGGAAACCAAATCCTATAATGTTTATTACAGAGAGACTCGACTTGGCTTTTGGGTTTTGTTGAGCCACAAAGTTAAACTAAGTTCAAACTAAGAATCTGACGGAAATTAAAAACCTGGCTGGTTGGTTGTTTGTTTTTGGTTTTATTTTGCTTTTGTTTTTATTTTTCCCGTAAGCTGCGAGGCCAAGCGAATTAATTTTAAGAGTAAGGCCATCTAGGGTCTCCTGGGTGGCTCTATTGGTTTATCAAGGGACTCTTGATTTCAGCTCAGGTCATGCATGATCTCACCATTCATGACTTCAAGCCTCACACTGGGCTTTGTGCTGACAGTGCAGAGCCTTCTTGGGATTCTCTCTCCCCTCCCTCCTCCTCTCTTTCTCTCTCAAAATAAATAAACACTTAAAAAAATTTTATTAATGTGGGACACCTGGGTCGCTCAGTCGCTTAAGCGTGCAACTTTGGCTCCAATCATGATCTCATGGTTTGTGAGTTCAATCCCTGTGTTGGGCTCTGTGCTGACAATTCGGAACCTGCGTTGAATTCTCTCTCTCTCTCTCTCACTCTCTCTCTCTCTCAAAAGAATAAATAAACTTAAAAAAAATTAAAAGTAAAAAATGTACAGATCTGTAACATTTTAAAACCGATGGCATCTCTTAAGGGTGTTGCATTTGGGGTCATCTGCCGAGTAGCCATCTTGAGAATGTGGATCCCCAAAACGAGTCATTCACATGATGTAGTAAGCCCATCACTATGTGTTTGATTCCCAATGACCGGGCTGTCTGAAATCTGATTAGTTATTGTCGGGATTGGCTGCCTCAGGCAAGGAGATACCGCTCTCCGGGGAGCAACCAAAAAGCAAGATCTGCATCTGGAGGCTGGACAGTGCCATTTCCTGGCCCAAGATTTCGGCGTCGGTCGTGCTGGGCCAGCCGTAGAATGGCCACGGTGCACAAAAGATCAAACCCCATTTCGGGTGTGCAGCGCTAAGCTTCCCCTCCCCAGCGTTTGCAGACGCTCCTCTGCGGGCTTCCCTTTGATGCTGGGTCCGGAGTTTGGAGTTTCGTTTTCGGGTTTTTTCCCTTTCTCTAATATTCATTTGACTCTGTTACCTGACAACCTACCCGGGTCAGTTCCCCGCCCCAAAATCCTACGTAAGAGGAAAGGAAGAAGAATAAAGAAGAGAGGCTTGATGAGAAATACGCGTGTGTTGTCCTCACTCTCTGCGCTCCCCTTTCCTGCCTTTTCCTTCCCTCCCTCAGGATCAAGGACCCGCGACAAGATGCAGTCAACGCAGGGACAAGAGCGCGCCGGGACCTGGCAAGCGAGCGCACCGAGACGCAGCTAACGCCGCGGACCTTATGAGTGCCACCCAGCGCCGGGGCAGACGAGCAGCTCCGGGCTTCGGCTAAGACAAGTTATCCCGTTTTTTTTTGATTTTGAGTAAAAACTGTGTCACTGGGCATGTCATTATGTGTAGCTCTCACACCTGACTCACTCTAGCAAGCCAGCTATTGGATGAGTATTTTCAGGGATGGGCGAAATCAAACGCGTCCTTTTCCGTGTGGGTTATGACACGCACCTGCCACATCTTGACCCTTGCGTCCGTATCCTTCCCTCGAGCCTTTACCCTGGTGCCGGGCAGCCCGAGCCGTGAAGACGGCCTTGCACAGACTCGGACCTTGGAGCTGCCCTGACCTGGGTTCGAATCCTTGTTCAGGCTCTGGGGTGACTGAGTGCGGATGCGTGCTGAGCCCATTGTTGGCTTCATGTTTCCCCTGTCGGCGCTGGAAGCAGTCCTGAATGTTCCGGGAGTGTGGCACGGCCTCGTGTTGTCTTACGTTGATGATTTCCGTGATGGTTGTTCTGGTGATATACAGAAAAGTCCCTTTTTCTTGGGTCCTGATAGTTTTCATGAAAATACACTGGTGTCAGGCCGACAACATACAGTCGGTGACAACTCCTCAAGGCCTAATCACCCTGTTCTGCTTTGTCGCCAATACCCTGCCACAGGTTCAGACCCAGGAACCACCAGTCTGTTTCTGTGCTGATAGTGTCTATTCCAGAATGTTCTATAAGTGGATCAGATACTCAAGGTATTGAGACTGGCTTCTGGCACTTAGATGAACACGTCTAAAGTCTTTTCCAGATCATTCTATAAATGGACCAAATACAATGCAGGGCATGGAGACTGGCTTCTTGTACTTAGATTAACACATATGCGCTCTTTTCCAGAACATTCTATGAAGGGATCAAACAAAATGCATGGTATGAAGGCTGGCTTCTTGCACAAAGGTGGTCGCATTTGAGGTGTTTTCCAGAACATTCTATGGAGGGACCAGATAGGATGTATGGCATGGGGACTGGCCTTTTGCATTTCAATGAGTATATCTGAGCTCTTTTCCAGAACATTCTGTGAAGGGACCAAACGAAATGCATTTATGGAGGCTGGCTTCTTTCACGTAGGTGAACACTCCTGAGGTCTTTTCCAGAGCATTCTATGAAGGGATCAAATGGAATGCATGGCATGGGGACTGGCTTGTTGCACTTAAATGAACACATCTGAGCTCTTTTCTAGAACATTCTATGAAATGATCAAAAGGAATGCTTGGTTTGCAGGCTAACTTCTTTTGCTTAGAGTTGACATTTGAGGACTTTTCCAGAACATTCTCTGAAGGGACCAAATAGAATGACTGGTATGGAAGTTGGCTTCTTGCACTTAGATGAACACTGTTCGGGTCTTTTCCAGAACATCTCATTAAGGTATCAAACACAAAGTATGGTACGGAGGCTGGCTTTTTGCACTTAGATGAACACTTTGAAGTCTTTTCCAGAATGTTCTGGAATGGCTCACACTGAAAGCATGTTCTGGAGGCTGGCTTCTTGCACTGAGATGAACACATTTGAAGTCTTTTTCTGGAACATTCTGTGAAGGGATAAAACAATGCATGGCATGGGGACTGGCCTCTTGCACTTAGATGAACACTTCTGAGCTGTTTTCCAGAACATTCTATGAAACGATTAAACAGAATGCTTGGTATGTAGGCTGACTTCTTGTGCTTAGAGTTACATGTTTGAGGACTTGTCCAGAACGTTCTTTGATGGGACCACACAGAATGCCTAAAATGCAGGCTGGCTTCTTCCACTTAAATGAACACTTTGGAGGTCTTTTCCGGAACGTTCTAGAATGGCTCACCCAGAATGCATGTTTTGGAGGCTGGCTTCTTGCGCTGAGATGACCACATTTGCGGCTCAGCCAGGCTGCTCCGTGTGTGAGCCCTTCTACCCTTTGTTATGGCTGGACTCTGTTCCAGTCTGCAGATGGGCTCCAGTCGGTCTGCCCTTCATTCAGCAAAGGACATCTGGGCTGTTTCCACTGTTTTCACAATTACAGAAGCCCGATTAACACTCCTCACTGAGAGGTTTGTGAATGAACATACATTTTTTATTCCATGAGGTAAATTCCTAGGAGGGAGATTTCTGGTTCATATAATAATTGGAGGTTTAATGTTAGAAGAAGCCACCAAACTATTTTCCAGTGTGGTCATTCCTTTCTGTATTCCCACCAGCCCTGGCTAAGAGTTCCTACCCTTACTATTATTGGGATTTTAAAAATAGATTGTATTTTAGACATTCTCACCAGTAGGTTATGGTTTTATTTTTATGTCTTTACTTTAAAGAGAGAGTGAGCAGGGGAGAGGGGAGGATGGAGAGAGAATGTAAAGCAGTGTCCATGCTGAGCACACAGCCAGGTGCCGGGCTCAGCCCCACAACCCTGGGATTTATGACCTGAGCTGAAATTTAGTCAGACATTCAACCGACTGAGCCAACCAGGCACCCCCTTGGTTTTATAGTTTTAAATCACATTTCCCTAATGACTAAAGATGTTGAGTTTATTTTCAAGCATTTAGTAGCTGAATATCATCTGCTGTGGTTTTTATTAATGTTATCATTATAGTTTTAAAAATAGACT
Source organism: Suricata suricatta (assembly GCF_006229205.1). Lineage (NCBI taxonomy): Eukaryota > Metazoa > Chordata > Mammalia > Carnivora > Herpestidae > Suricata > Suricata suricatta. Next base: position 2,059,868 of record NC_043717.1, on the reverse strand, counting down.
TTGGGGAGCCTGGGTTGCTCCTTAGGTTAAGCCTCTGACTTCAGTTCAAGTCATGATCTCACGATTTCTGAGTTCGAACCCCACATCAGGCTCTGTGCTGACAGCTCAGAGTCTGGACCCTGCTTTGCATTCTGCGTCTCCCTCTGTCTCTGCTCCTCCTTGCTCATTCTCTTTCTCTCTCTCACAATAACTAAGTAAATGATAAATACGTGTTTAAAAAGCTAGAACAGTCGATTTATTTGTCTTGAAATAATTTGAGATTTACACAAAGGTTGTCATAGTTTATAGAGACTTTGCAGGTGCCTCGTGTGGTGTCTGTGCCACATTCTACTCGGATCTCACTGATCATCTGTGGCATGGTTGTCACGACTAAGGACTGGCCGTGGGTATATTGTGATTAGACTCCAGACATTTTCTAGCCGCCATTGCTTTGCCTGGTCACCGCCCCCCCCCCCAAGTCCCAGCATCCCCGTGCGGCATTTCGCCTCATAGTTGTTTCTCACGTCTCCACATTCTCTCTCCGTGGCCGTTTATCAACTTTCCTGCTCTTTTCACGCCCTCGACAGCCTTGAGTACCAGCCGGGTGTCGGTAATTGGGATCAGCAGAAGCACAGGTTATCTTCTGTGTAATTCTCTGTAGAATCAGCGTGGAAGGTCGAACAGCTTTTAGAAGGGCCTGGAAGCTCCGTGCTTCTGTCTCGGTGCGGTCCATGCCGTATGTAGAGGTTCAGCATATGTCGATTGAATGAATGAGTGAATGAATGAATGAATGAGTGAATGAATGAGTGAGTGAATGAACCGAGCAAGGACTGATGTGATGCCTACACTATTGCGTGTGCACGAAATCAGAGCCGCGGTGACTTACCAGGCTGTCCGGAATCACTGCCCTGTTCGTGAGAACGGCATTCCTGCTCCATAAATACTCTGTTAGGTTCCTGCTTCCTGTCTGGGAAGCACCTGGATTTCTCTGGGGCTTGGGTTCATCTCTGGAGGGTGAAAATCTTCCGCTCTCCCGTCTTCTCTTGCTGGCGGCCCATGTGTTAATGTACAGGAACTAAAAATTCTGTGCAACCTACTGCAGGGTTTATTAACTTAATTAGGCTCAATGCATCTCGTCAAGTCCCAGCCTCAATTGGGTGGGTTTTTTTTTTTTGCCTGTTTTTGTTTTTTGTTTGGCTCTGGGTCACACCTTCACCCCTGTGGGGCCGTGTCTTCCCTTGCTCCCGCCTTCGGATGCCTCTTGCAACACGAGCCTGTCCTGGAACCGACGTCCATAATCAAACATCTGTCTGGAAAGAGAGCGCATAGCTCTGTTTTTCCGTTGCATGTTCGACAGAGAACGAATGCACGCGTTCATGGGACTTTGGACAGACGCCCCGAACAAAGTGCGGTTTCAGCACATCAGGTCGGAACGCTAATGATGCAGAATTGACTCTCTCCAGGCCTCAGCAGCTGCAGGTGTAGTTAAAACAACGCAGAGCCCTCGAGGGGGGTGCCTGGAGATGCCAGGTTTTAAGGAAGACTGGTCCTGTCCCTGAAGGCCACCTCCAAGGGTCCGTCCTCTGCGCCTAAATCAACATCGCCACCTGCTGGCCGGCCTTCAGAACTGCATGCCCCTGGCGATCGTCCGGGGTTATTTTGCACCAAACTGGGTTTTCCGTAAAGCTTGCATTGCAAGGCGTATGAACATGCGCACTGTGCTTAGATGAGTCCTCAGGCACGATGCATGTAGTTATATTTTGCATATTGAAAAATATAAATCTGTATATACAAATATATAACCTATTACATTTATATTTTAATATATAAGTATACTTAATACATACTGTACATGTTGTATATAGTAAATATATCTTAAACTATATGTACACATAAAACTAGATATAAATATATAACATGTATTACATTTATATTTTAATATATAGGTATACTTAATACATATTGTATATATTGTATATAATACATATCTTAAAGTATATATAAACAGATAAAACTAGATATAAATATAGAACATATATTACATTTACATTTTAATATATAAGTATACTTAATACATATTGTATATATTATATATAGCAAATATATCTTAAACTATATAAACATATAAAACTAGATATAAATATATAACATGTATTACATTTATATTTTAATATATAGGTATACTTAATACATATTGCATATAGCAAATAAATCTTAAACTACATGTGAACATACAAAACTAGATATAAATATATATCTTATAAATATGTAAGTATATACAAATATATGAAGCGATATATATACATATATAAAACGATATGTATGTAAAACTATATCATGGCTCTTTTAGCCTGATCCTCATGGGACCTTGGGCATCACGAAGAATTCTTATTTTGCCTAATTGCCGCATTTCCCAAGCACGGAGCAATGCCAATTCAAAGGAGTTTGTGGGCAGATTAGATGAAATAATGAACGTGCAAAGTGTCTTAAAACCCACACTGTGTTATAAGGTACCGTTTCCATGTTAAGGGGTACGGTCACCTGAATTATTACATCAGGCACACGGGGATCGGAATTAGGCAGACGCAGCCTGAAGTAAACACTCACCAACACTTATCATACGCCTAGCACACGGGGATAATCAAATCTGAGCAAGAAGTAGTTTTGTCCCTTAAGAAACACACTATCTATTAAAATCGCAGATCCATTGCCAAAAAATCTGGTGAATGTCCAACTTATCCAGCCTTCCCGTGGGCACTGGGCAGGTCGGAAGAGCTTGCGGATTAAGATGTTACTATCAGAAGGTGCCATTTTTTTTTTCCTATGTAAACCCCTGACCTTGTAAAATCCCGAAATTATCTTACAAGATCTACAGATAGGGGTTTTCTTCCCCCAACTATGGTATGAGTGTTCCAGTGCGTTACTGAGCTCAGACCTTTGCTAAATGCTCAATATCGGCTTGCAAGTCACGGCCAAGTTGATTCCGAAAGTCAGGACCTCACCTTCAGTTTCTGCAGCATCATATATTTTGGATGCATCCTGGCATTGGAGACATTGGAGAAAGGGGGGAAAAGCCACGAGGACATTCTGTTTTCTGTCCTTCAGGGAGCCTTGCGGGAGAAAGCGATGGTCTCCTACATTTGCCCCCAAGTGGGGCCAAAATGGTGCAGGCGTTTGCAGGAAAACTGTATCTTTGTTAACTTTGCACCGAGGTCTCCCAAAACGCAGTGTTCTAACTTCAGATCAGTGTGCTCGGGGGCATTTTCGAAGGTGCATTTGCCCCAACGTTGACTGTGATAGAACTTGGCCCACTGGCCATTCATTTATTACCTGGCTGTCTCTTCTTCTGTAGAGATCTGGCTCTTTCCATTAAGCTCTTCAAGATCCCTCAGAGAGCGGGGGAGAGTGAGGGACACATCATGAGAGACTACTGAATACTGAAAACGAACCATGGACTGAAGGGGGGGGGGGAGGAGGGAAGGGGGTGATGGTCATGGAGGAGGGCACTGGTAGGGAGAAGCACTGGGTGTTATATGGAAACCAATTTGAAAATAAACTATTAAAATAAAAAGATTCTTCAGACATCTTGATTTCCTTTCACTTACCAGGGTGCCGTAAATGTTTGGCAAATCAAGGATAGGAAGAAGCAGGAGAGAATAAAGCCATAGGAAGGTATCTGAGACATTAAATGGAATGAATTTGTTGGACATCCCTTTGGTTTCTTCTGAAGATAATAGAAGAATGATTCACACACAATCCCTCATTTCAGAGATGTTCTGACGGATGGAAAATGAAATTTGACCAATCTTACCAAGGGACCATTTAAACTGGTTTTTAAAAATTTTTAATGCTTATTTATTTTTGAAAGAGACAGAGACAGAGCAGGAGCAGGGGAGGGACACAGAGAGAAACACACAGAATCCAAAGCAGATTACAGGCTCTGGGCTGTCAGCACAGAGCCCGATGCGGGACTCAAACCAACGAACCGTAAGATCATGACCTGAGCTGAAGTCGGACGTTCAACTAACTAAGACACCCATGCGCCCCTAAAAGGTTTTTTAAGACTTCTTGTCCTACTTAACCTTTGAGTATAAAGATGATGCTTTTTCATAAAAGGTTTGAAATAAAAGCTATATAGCTCATTTCAGCTGGAAGGGGAAAAAATTCCAGTGGAAACATGCACGTGCAGAAGGAAGATAAAGTGTCACTTCGAGGCTCCATTTCTTTTCTCCGGAACAACCTGAAATGTATGACTCTCCGTCAAAAGGACGTTGGAAAAATACAAAGCCCAGGTCCTGCATTTCTAAGCTCCTCACAGTTAAATCTTTAACCTCAGCCCATTGAACTACTGTGCAGAAGATTGAAATCATTTACATTAATTTTTTAAAATAGTTTATTGTCAAATTGGTTTCCATACAACACCCAGTGCTCTTCCCCACAAGTGCCCTCCTCCATCACCACCACCTCTTTTCCCCCCTCTCCCTTCCCCTTCAGTCTATGATTCGTTTTCAGTATTCAATAGTCTTTCATGATTTGCATTCCTCTCTCTCCCCAACTCTCTTTCCCTCTTCCCCTCCCCCTGGTCCTCTGTTAGGTTTCTCCTGTTCTCCTGTTAGACCTCTGAGTGCAAACATATGGTA